>NC_060256.1:17377819-17680849 GCF_921293095.1 Ischnura elegans
GGCCAAGAAACGGTGCGGCCTTGAGGTGGCTCTGAAGAGGAGAATTGGGAGAGGGCTAAGGAAAAGAAAGAGAGAAAGGAGGCGAAGGTGTGTGTCTCAAAGTGGCATGGATAGGGAAAACAGGAGAAAGCTGCGGGTGTAATGAGTGAGGAACTTAAAGAGTAGAAAATGAAGTGCGGGCGACAACACTCCAAAGCACATTTAAAACGGTCGGAAAATTAAAAGATAATCTACTTAGTCATCTGAGACGTTAAACGGTGGAAGAGCGGGGCAAAGGATTTGGCTCAATCTCTAAACGACACGTTGAGAGGGGCACCGATATCGTTTAAAGTGAGAGTGAGATTAAAAGTGTGAGCTATAAGAATTCTTTTGGCTACACTGCTCCAATGATGTAAAGCATTTTAATTTTAATCTTCATCCGACCCAACCAGAAAATTCCAGAAAAAGAACTGCTCCCCTGGTTATGCAGTTAGAATACAACCTTCCAGCTCAGACATAATCAAATACATGCCACTGACTATGCAAATGACTACAGTAGATTGATATGTACATCTCATATCTGATTTACACAGAACCAGCTATTGCTTCTTTATTATTACTTTCTTTCTTTCCTTATCAATTCACGGTTTTCTTTTCTTTTCCTCGAATTATTCGTCATTAGCTGGAGTGCTCCGAGTCCATGCTCTTTCCATCTAATACTTTAGAAGTAAAGTGGAATTCTATTTTAAGTATTGCCAGATACATCTCTTTCTCTGCGTCCACGATTTTATTTTATATATTGAGTCAATTATTTTACTAGCAGTAACGTAAAGGAAGCTGTTTAGCTGATATAGATTATGGCAAAAGAAAATTGGAGTTTAGCATGGCTTTGCTGACCTCGTTGATGAATACTGCATTGGAAAAATATTATCCGTGATCCAATGCCTCTTTTGCCGATCAAATTTCAGATGCCCATGATTCGGCGAAATCGATGAAAGTTAAGACCATTTACCATGTATTTATTGATAATCAAACTTTCTGATAACCTTTTTCGTAGAATGGAATACATGAGTTTAATAGTTCTCATAAATGGTTGTCACATCATCTCCAGCATTCCTTCATACTTGTTTGGGTTGCCTCTTCTCCTATTTCCTCGCAAGCACGGCCATCTTTAGCCATGCCGCTTTTTCCCCGTATATTTTATCAAATCGTTCAAACTCCATAGCAGAATCTTAATTTTATCCCTCGGAAATTTTCCTCATCCCATTATCCCATCCAACCGTTTCTCGATCGGTATATTGGTCTAAAAATCAAGGTTGCAAGCTTCCGAAATTAAGAGTCACAGAAAAATATTGCAGAGCAAATTTTCCTATGAAAACTTCGGGTAGAGGTCGAGTAAAAATAAAATATTTGTCTGGATGTTATTGAAGATAGGTCTCCAATTAAAAAAAATAATCATCTCACCTTTAGATAGAGATAGATTTGTTAGATAATCATAATTATCAACAGATTTCCTTTATTAGATTCAAGTGAGGATTAGAACGTTTTCAGATATTTTCTAATTTAATAGCAATGTTGAGACAATTTTTTCGGTTATTAATTATGAATTCCGTGAATTATAATGTTGTATTTCACTTTGAAAATAACGCTGATAACATAAAATAAATTTAATGAAACCTTTTCCGGGGGTTACCTATTTTCTTTATTTCGATAGGATAATAATGACATATCTCCAATTCTATCAAGACAATAAATAAGAAGATCAAGAAATATTCGTCTGTTAAAGTTTCAAATATCTAAAATATAAATGAAACCCCTTTCCCTCCAAGTTTAAAGACGTTACTTATTTCGTGCGCCATGGGACGAATCACTATAATATGGCGTAGCTATCATTACGTATATGCTGTGCGTTGCCAGTTTCGACGGCGAGTTTCTGAGTCCCCAAACGTTGGCTCATCTGTGTTATGCTCTGTTCAAACGCTCGGCGCTTGCTTTGCTCGCTTCCTTCCGTCTTCGTCAACTCTCCATTCCTCCCTAAGTCGTGACAGGTTCAAAGCCAAAACCGAAAAGAAAAAACATGAATAAAATGTAAAGTCTTCCCCCTACCTTTCTCACTCCCCTCTTTTTTGGTCTTTTCAAAAGAGAAGTTCACCGAACTCTCTCTCTCTCCCTGAGTATGAGGAGGCAAAGAGAACTTTTTTTCCACTTGCATTTATTTCGGGAAACTTTTTGAGACCACGGTCCTATTCCTGTCCGAATAGTAGTCCAACTTCATGTAACGATCCTGAAGGAAGGTGAATGGATACTGAGATCCCTGTTAGTCGTGTCATTTCCATATTTTTCATATCCTAGAGATTTTTTCTAGGGTGAAGAATTAGTTTTTCGATATAACGGCAGAATAAAATTGGAGTGCCAATAGGGCTTCAAGTTTAAGGAATCATGCTCATATAAGTTTGTTGGAAATCATAATTTCCAACGTGTGAAGTTTTTCCTGGTGAAAATGTCGTGCATATAACTATTCTCTATAACGGTAATAAAAGACACCAAAAATTTCAATGCATACTATTCGAAAAACTCTAAATTGAGTTACCGCAGTCCGGTAGAAGAACTAGGCTGGATAGATTCTAGCAAGACACTCACCAAATGAAAAAGCTGTTTCGTCTAATAATAATCAACAGGGAGAAAGAAGTTATTGGAGTAAAGTTAGCCAAATATAAAAATTCTTTTTTAAATACTTTTCAATTTGGGAAATACAGGTTGCTATAGCTGGGGTAGCTTCGTGTGAACCCCGATGTGCGTACCGATAGAGCAGTTATCTGGACTTACGGCAATATCACGCTGTGGCAAAAACAATTATTTCAATACAAGAGATGTAGTTATTGCAGAAGAAAAATAATTTTTGGACATTTGGCTTGCAATAAAATTTTTATGTTAAGAAGGCTATAATTCTCACGCCTTATCAGTGTATCGATTCTTTTCCTTGATACCATTAGAACCTTCAAAGCTTTCTCGAGTTCCTTCGCGTGGTCAATGTTGCTGAGGAATATAATTTCCCTTAAAAATTCAAGGATCCCTTAAAAGGTTTATTCAGTTTTTAGCATCGTTGACCAAACAGAGTACCTTTTAAAGTATGTTCGTCTCAGCCGAATAGAAATTTATTGACACGCTATCACTTCCCTTATCCATGTTCCCTTAGAATGAATGCATCTCTTATCGTATTTCAACTATTGAAGTAATCTCCTGCAAATAATTTTGATTCAGTGCTTATCGCTTGTAAGGGCAGTTAAAAGCCTATAATGCGATCTATACATCTTATAACCATTTTCAACAGCGATCCCAATACCTTATCTTTGAATTGTACTTCTTGCAAATATCCTCGATGGACTGCTCCCTTCAAAAGTGTGTCAAAAGTGTTCTATACAGTTCAATACTGATCTGTCATTGATCACTGCTTGTAATATTCTAACTGCTGTCTTTAGGATATCGTTTCCATCCACGGAAACCTTTACCCGTTTTTACACTACTGGAGGTTCGGAATTGCATTCTACAGAGAATATAGCCTTTTTTTTCTCAATTTTATGTTTTTCTCAAATGCATATTCATTGTATTGAAGTGAACCTATGTACTCTCAATATATCAGCAATATGGGGTAAGTTTTTAACGAATGATATGTCGCGGAAAAACAATATGAGACTGATTCAGCGGAAAAGACGCGCCCTTGAAAGATATCGTAGTCATGGAGATGTTTGCCTTTGCGCGAGGACGGGTGAAAAAAGTTGAAAAACTCAGCTGCTTCATCTGTTGAAACGAACTGTTTTTTGCAAGCTAAATCCGTTCTTTATCAGTATCTTTGTGCATTTAAATTTGCAAACCTGTGAGCCACCTACGATCACGAAAGGTAAGAGGAAAGGCAGCTGCTTTATTCGAAGGCTGGTTTCTCAAAAACAGGTTGTCTTGATGCTTCTGTTTTAGCCGTCACTGTGAAGACGCACCTCTCCCGCCCTTCATGAAGTATTTTCCCTGCATGATGTCATCCCTCCATTCTCCCGGTCATCACTCAACGTGGGAGGCATATAGGTTCCCTTATTTTCAAGGCACTTGGTCGTGACCCCGGAATCTACATCTACAAAATCCCCTGCAAGCCACCTCAACGGTGTTTGTCATGGCATGGCCAATCATCAGAATGCAGCACCACACATGTGCACATAACAATGCTATAAAAATATTACGCCTACTGACGAAATATACGTCCAAATTCATGCATAGGCAAAATTAACCAACGCAGCGTTTAGTAATTACTTTAACAAATCCATGGAAGTTTAGAACAATTTAAAAGTAAAAGCATGCAGTGAGTCACCCTAACAAGTGGTGTTATTAGTTAAATTAATAGAGACACCGTTGGTAACTTGAATAGCACGAAGGAATAATGTCAGTTTTTGTTTTGTAGTCTATTTCCTTTATTTTATTTCGATGATCACGTCTACCGTAGTACGACGTTAAACGAAGGATGTTTTACGTCGTCTGATAAAAAATCCTCCTTAATGTAACAATCCCTATAGCAATTCCATGCAAGGTTAAAACAATTGAAAAGTAATAGAATATGCCATGAGTCGTTCATATTATTAATGGCTATGTCCATGTCATTAATCTCACAAAAACAGGCATGGCTTTTTGTGCCGGTAAGTGATTATTGATCCGAGAGTCATGGTCAAAATTCTGGTGACGCTAAATATACGCACTATAGCGAAATCTTGAGCGATAATTTGGCGCTGCGTGGTACTCCTAATGTCGGGAAGGTAAATACCCAGTTGGTGTTGTACGCGTAATAGGGTATACACCTAAGTCTTTGGCAATTAACCGAAATTTAGGCACTGATTATATAAGGAGATTAAATATTAGTTGTATTTCTTTACAGCTCAAATTATTTGTACCATGACATTGAATTCACAATATATTGTCCAAAATGACTAATGCCGCACTTATATCAAATAAAGCATTTGTTCATAGACTGACATCGACACCATTTAACAGCAAATTTAAATGACCAATTCAGTGTGATGCGGCACCTAAACCTCTATCACGTCTTGCTGTGTAACCTCTGTCAAGAGCCTTTCCTGTTTTACAAATGAAACGCCTGGCCACACGCGAGTGAAATTTTTTCCCTTTGCTTTCACAAAATTAAGTTATTATTTATTTTTCCAATGCCAAATGACGCAGTAGTTAAGAGAATAATATTGTATTTTTTTTAGTAACACACAATTACATTTGCAATCAGCAGATCGAAATTTCGATGGATATTTTTATCGCGTTAGATCTCCCTTGCGTTGAGATGTAGTTATTAAAATTAACAAAACTTAGTTCAAAATCGCATTTTGGATGGGAATTTTGAAGCAGACCATAGTTATCACTGAATACGCATACCCGATTTTGAATACGCCTTTGATGAGGATATCGTATAGTAACTCTGCATTGTTGTGGTACACAATGCGACGAAATAAGGCGAATTAAATATTCAACATAATCTGTACCCAGCAAGGTTTGGTTATCTCTTTTTGAACATAAAAGGTCTACATCTGTCCATTCCCATAAATTTTAATTATCTAGTGAAGATAGTACTTAGAGGCATAGCGTCATACTCAATCTTCCCAGTTGCTGGTCACACCCTTAAATAATGAAGTTCAAGCACGATGTATCACGCACGGGGGTGGAAATTTGGAATATATTATCCCATCAGTGTGTCTTTCGTTTGCCGCCTTCTGTAGTCGCTCCCTCTTCCGTTGTGTCACTCATTGGCCACGATAGTCTCCTGAACAAGCAGTCTCCGCGAAAACTTACACCGCTTAATGAGCCGGAGGAAGAAGAAACTGGTGAAATCCTCAGAAAATACTATTATTATGTTTTTATTATTATTTATAGATATCTAAATATAGAAGTTTGAATTGGCTGCAGTTACCTTTTTGCCTGAATAATCTTTGCTTTTTGATCTTTGCGTAGCAAACTCTTTTCTTGCAATGAGGTTTTTATTTTCTCTTTACATAGTTTAACATTTTCATTGAATTATCGAATATTTCTTTAATTTTCTAACATAAGCTCGAAGTTTAATTAACTCCTTAACCTCATGTGTCGTAAGATCGCGGGCAACACTTATGAAAAAAAATCGAATGCTTGAAATGGAGGAGATGAAAAAATAGAAGAAGATAGGAAAATAATAAGCTGAAGCGTCGTTCTCAGAAACTAAACATGACTATATTTGGCGTAACTATTGAGTTTATCGCTAAAGAAATCGTTTGCGGATTTACTAAATCTTAAAATAAGATAAGTGGATTTTAGTTTCCTATTATTTAATAAATACTCAAAATCTGTTGAAATTTAATGGGTGATAGGGGTGGAGGTAATGTCTGGTTTGTTTTTGGCAAACAATGGCAGAGAACACCTCTCGAGTCTCACTCCGGATAGAGTTCTTCGTATCTCCTTTCGACATTTCGATGTGCAACTCGCCCATCATCCTCAGGGACTCAGGAGCCCAGGATTCCTAAGTCCCTAAGGACATAATGGTGTTGGATTCCAAAATCCCTGGAGACGATAGGCGAGTTGCTCATGAAAACGTCGAAAGGAGAACCTTACCCGGTGTGGCTTGAGAAATCTGTCGGACGATAGGGGTTAGTTTATTTAGAGGAAAGACAACTGTATTAAGTACTCTCATTTAACGACTGATGTACGGCTTGTGTTGCGATTAGATCAGTTTGTCATATAATTGTCAGATTTGTCAGATCGTATTAGTTTAGTAAGCTACGCCTCGATTGACGGTGAACTGAGCGACGAAAGGGATAAAATTCCTTTATACCTACTCGAAATGTTGTCGTATTTGAGGTGGTCTTGCGTTATTTTCCCAAAAACGTACATTTTCCATTGGAAAAAAATTTAAGAATTTAATTTTTGTTCATATAAGAACCAAAATTTTGTTATTACAGTTTGTCATACGTACAAGCTAATGGCATAATTGGCAGAGATAGTTAGTAATATTTACACAGCTTTTTAGTTTTACTTTTGTGTTGTCTACGGAAATTATGTATTTGCCCATGGGCAAGGCAGAAGAGGAATGTTATGTTTTTAATCACGAGAAATAGTTTGTTTTATTTGCCATTGGACATTCTATAACTAGTCGGTTACTCTTTTTTCATGCCCTCGGACGGCAGAGTCACGGGCATTAAGCCCATGGAGGCTATGTCCACGGACGTGACTATTTCCTCTAAAGTTATAATCGGTACTGATAATATGTTGGGGAACTGTCCTTACTGCATTGAACTTGCATCTTAGCCGGAAAAAATATCTCAATTGTACTTAGTAAAAGGTGCAGGGTTACTTTTTTTTATATGTCTACGAACATAACTGATGATTTTGGCCCTTTCAGCAAACTCAATTAACTTCCTCTCCAAGCATTAAAACATTCACCAAACCAAGTATAAACTCAAATAACCCAATATAGCAGACAGTCTCCTTCTCTACACACTAGTTGTTCATGGGCTGCCATAATCCCCTATGTATAATTCCCCCTTTTTTATCTGTGTCCACGGATATTTCTTTTTTGGGTAGAACACATGTTTTTTTTTATTTTATAAAAAATATTTCGGAATAAAATCAAACCAAAAAAACACTTTTTGAATGTTTATATTGTTGTTACTTGTTTAATCATGGACTTTGTAGTAAATTAGTTGGTAAATATTGTTATGCAATACAAACCTCTTAAGGCCGTTACACGAACCACGGTACACGGAATTGCGCAATCTGACGTACTTGCGAAGGCGCGATCAAAATTGCGTCGTGTAAAGCGGTGAATTGCCAGAACACATACGAGAATGCGTGGATGCGAGACGGCAAAATAGCCCCTGATCTAATTTCGTTCATGCATTCGCGCAATTCCACGCCATTTTAGAAATTAACCTGCGCAAATCCGTGCCCCGTGTAAAACGGCCTTTAGAAAATGCATGTGGTTGTCCACGGACATGACGAATGGTCTGTGGACATTTATTTTGGGAAAAAAAATTATTATTCTGTACCTATTTGTCACTAAAAGTAATACAAGGGTACATAAAATAATAAGCCAATTTAGTTTGGTTTTAATATTATTGGTTTTTTTAATGGCAGTATATGGACATTACTTTGTACGATTATGGTACCCACACGTTGCCTTCGCACGTAGGACATGGTAGAGATTTTAATGGTGTCCTCTTCACCATATCCCCTCGTGGCTTTTTGCGCGAGCAACCCTTAAAACATCTCCCTTCTACGCCTCTTTTATCATCCACTCCTCTCAAATCCATCCTCAGAGGAATATCCCGACGTCCACCTTGCACGAAAACCCGCACCGCCGCCCGAAAATCCTTTCGGGCCATCAATCCTCGCTGGAGGGACCGGCGATGTTGCCAATTTGACTGTTTATGCACATCTCTGGGATCCTCTACGCTCCCGGTAGGGCTGGAGTGTTCGTTATTGAGTTCATCCGTTACCGCTTTGTGGGCTGGAGGTCTCCTCAGAGCGTGTAACTAGAGTTTAATAACTCTGGAGGGAGGACTGTTCCCGTGCAAAAACGGTGAGCTTGAATCCCTTGATATTCGGATTTGGGAAAGAAAAATGGCTTTGTCGGAAAGACAGTGGGATCACTTGGAGCGGAGAACTTGTGAAAATTTATTTTGAAGGATGTTCTCAGTTTCAGTATATTTGAAATGCATCCTATCTCTCTTCAGCTTTTCCTCACCAAAATAATGCCATAAATTCTCCCCAAATTCTCCCTCCTAAGCACTTCCTTTTTCTGCATTTGTTGGGGAATTGGATGAAATGTCCCCTCTGATTTAGAAGAGATTCCTTGGCCTCCGGTCTGTACATTCACAGTAACCAGGCTTTGCAGTAGTCTGAAGATTTGGAGAAATATAATCAAAAGCAGATTGTAGTAATACTGATAAAAAATATTATTTCTCTAGATAATTCAAAAGTTTGAGCCATGATAAAATACATAGTAATATTAGGTAGCCAAGCCGAAGTATCTATGGCTACCGTTGTTCAAAAATTGTTTATGCCCAAAAGTATACATGAAAAGGAACAGTATCTGATAGTACGGTATACGTTTCTTGGCACAAAAAGCGAAGGAAAACATTGTATATCCTTTGTCTTGTAAACAGCCAAAATGCACATTTTACGAAATAGAAGTACGGTTTTTTATTGCCAGAAATAACAAATTAGCTACGCATTTTGAATTTCTGGTAGCTAGGAATATAAAATTAAGAAGGACAATAAAATTACAAGGATAACAATGAACGACAATAGGAAGACGAAAATTGAAAAAACTACAGATTAATCTTAGGATAAGAAGAAAAGAGAATTACGGTTTTAATTCATTTAAATTTCATGTACCTGGAAAGTCAGAGTTTTTCTTAAACTTCTAGTGGTATTGTTAGAGGAAATTTTCACTTACCTTTTGCCATGGCTGTAGGTACTGAGTTCCATTATTAATCCAAAAATCACGATTACAGTCATTTTATCCAATTTTTGAATACTTCTTCTATTATTTGTTTGCTGCTTTTTGCCAATGATTAATTTTGACCAATGCCTAGTTATCCACAAGTCCTTGTATTAGATGGATGGATGAATGGATGTTCAAAATGATAAGAAAATAAATGATGATTTGCATGGCATATTTTAGCTCATCATTTGTCAATGAATGGATTTTTTTGTTAACTTTTGATATTGAACAGTCACCCATTGTTAGTTTAGGTGGAGAAATGTCTTCACTGGGAAAAATCCTGTTATATTCATTTTTAGGGCATTTAAACTATGGAATGATTACGTAAATGTTACAGAAACAGTTCCAGTTACGTTATGTTACAGTTATCTGTTACAGAAAAGTAGGTAGTAATCCTACTTCTTTGGATTTTGTTCGTTAACTATACGGCACCAATTGTGGACGGACGAACGCATTTCTTTGTTTCAAAATTCGTTATCAGACTTTAATCTTTGTCAGCCAAAAAAAATAGTTTTCGTTTGCCCGATTCAAAACAATATATTTTTACTGTATCATAAGATCCCTTTATACGACGTTTTTCTTAACTCTCTTTGATGTTTGCCGTCTTGACTGGGTCATATCTTGCGACTCGATTTTAACTAACTCTCCGATTAGTTGTCGTGCTATTTTCAGGATACCTCAACGCCGGATGTAAGCTTGACATTCTTGCACTGTATGAAGCTGTATCTAGATTTTTACTCACAATTTAAAAATAAATACAATGATCAGTCCAAAATATTTCTACTTTAATTATCAAAAGAATTCAGATTATTGTGTTGCATCATTCAGAAATTGTGATGCTACACATAAGAAATTGATCAATTACAATATTTTGTCTAATTCAAAAATTATTACTATTATTTAAAAATACACTTTTTATTAAAAACAATTTCTCGCGCACTATTAAGAATAATTTTACTTTTCTAGGAGCCTAACAGTTAAATAAATTTCTTAATATGTGGAGAAAAACTGCACATATTTTGCATTAACACTCAATGTGTGCTTAATATCAATTAAAATGCAATTGTAGTGGAACATGCAAACATATGTTGTTTATGGAGAAAATAATTTAGAGGCTGTAGCAGGCTCATTAAAAGTCTATTCTTTTCTTTTGTTCGTGAGAAAAACGTTTTTTATCCATCATCATAAGCCCTTACATTTATTGGTTTCGCATCAGTTAAACTCAACATACTACTAATATTTATCGTTCCAAGGTCATTTTATAATTATGCACATTCATTGCCATCATTAATACTTATTAGGACAACCGGGATTGATTCCATTAGCTTTTACCCGATGTGTTGTTTGCTACTTTGAAACTTCAGGACGGAAAAAAATCCCCCAATTAATCATTGTCCTCGAATATGCATTTTTTTATTTAATTCGCACGGCTTAATTTACCTTTTCATTTTCCCGAATACCCTAATTGAATGATTAAAAACTGTCGTCTATGTTTCCAATGGAAAGTAAATACATTGTGACGGTCGACAGAGTTGTCAAAAGCCAATTACCATGCTTCATTAGTGTGTTTGCATTATTAATACTATTCCTCTATTTTAAAGGTAACCCATTTTTTTGGGGGAATTTGGATTTGTCAACTAATGGAAGTTGAGCTGTTTGTCCGAAGGCCAATCAATCGCTGGCGAAACTGCCTCGTGTGGTGCATGCTCTGATATTCACCGGCGATTTCAGAAATTTACGAAAGTGATGTTCTGACTTTTGTGTTGCAAGCTGCAGGCCATCATTTAAAAAAGGAAGTCTCGAAAACAATCGACCCATCGATTTTATCGAACGCTCTCCATCCCGTTTGAATGATCGCGGTGCCGAGAAAGAATCCGTTTGCCAGACAAAAGACCACCGCTGTCTTTCGTCATCTGTTTTTTTTTTCACGCCAAGATTGACGGTAGTCATGCCTCCTTCTGTCATCGGTCTTGGTGCAATATTAATCATTGGGATTCGAGGTTCAGGGACACTCGTAGAAATCCCTTCGTGGATTTTATCTCGCTAAAGGCTTTCAAATTGAAGTTTTGAAACACCAACTTCCCTGTCCCCTTTGCGTTGGGATGTGGTATTGCGGAATCTTAATAATGAAAGTATCACGTAATTTATGACTAGCGCAAATAATATTTTTAGGGAGCAAAACTTTAAAGTAATGATACGATCTAAACCAGCTATTCCTGACCCGTCTCCCACGCTTTTGGCGTCGCAAAGTAATTAAAAATTGTTACAATAAACGTGATAGTGCAGGTAAATCAGTTAGGAATTTAGAATATGAAAGCTTAGCTCATTGAAAGGAAAAGTTTTTGATGAAATTTTTAGCGAAAATGTTTTGCCTGATGTTCAAGATTTTTCGATAGGGCCTAATTATTATGGTAGGAACGATCAATGGATATTATTAGAGAAATAAATGGCAGAACCAATAGATTAAAGATGTCGTTTTTCTCCGCTTACGATAAGGGACCACAATAACAGCGATAGTTTAGCTTGACTCACACTAGGTAAAATAGGCTCAGCATTAGTGCAAGTTATAATGTGTAGTGCTAGTTATAGTGTTTAAATGCAAGTGTAAATTGTGCCAACAGCCTTTATTTCCGTCCATCATCTACAAACATCCAATTATTTGAAAGAACCGATGCAAATCTGATGATGGGGTCATTCCTGGAGCTCATGCTAAAAAAATGTGAGTGCAATAAGGCAAAGTGATTCACCCCGAAGGTTCGCTTGGATCCGTTAGGGTATAGCTCACCCCGTCTTAAGGTATAGGCGTGCGATACCAAACATCTAAGGTAGGGGTTAGTTTCTTTCCATGTCCTCCCTCATGCTCTGAGGATTTTTTATTGGGGTTGGCCAAAGACTTCACTTAATATGCGAACCGTGGACCCTCCGATAAGAAGACTAACGCCCTACCCAAAAGGTCTCCACATTCCCCCAAAGGTGTACTTATGACTCTTAGACAATTAAAGTAGTGCCAGATCTACAACCAGATACAGGGATATCATCAATGCATTCATTGCATATGAGATAAATACAATTTTTCTGAGAAGAATTTCTACAGCCGGAAGCCGATTATTGGCCAGGTAAAACCAAAAGTAAGCGTGCGTTGCCGCTTGCTCAAGAAGTTTATGACGTCATAGGATTAGGGAGATTGGACATTGGCTCTTTGGTAAACAAATAGAAGGGTAAGGATTTGCAGGTTGATGGCTTTAAATTCCTAAACAGCCCTGTTGCCGGATGTTCTGGGCAGCTCATAACTTCGAATGCTTTGCCTGTCGGAGATGATGATGTATCCAAGGTGTCTGGCAACAGGGAAAAATCGCAGCCAATCAAAGTGCTTGCCTTGTAGTTTCCGCAGTTTAAAAACGGTGTGTTTTCGACCTAAACATCATTGAAAATTTTGGTTCTTACTACCATCAGCTACCTAGGGTAAAAATTTCTTGAGGATTTTTTTTCCATCCTGCATGATTGGTTGGAAGGGAGTATAGAGTGATTTCCTAACTCACCGATTCCCTTCTCTATAATGAATCAATACTTTGGTTGTTACGGAAAGTAGGTAACGGGTATTGCACGAAATTTGTTAAGGTATTTATGAGTTTAGGGCTGAGATAGATTCAGCAATCAAGCATTGAACGCTGACACGATAATTTTGTCCAATCGGTGGAAATGAATGATGTCGGGGAGTCGATTGCTCGTTTATGTACTTTTTTAAAGGTGGCGTTGTGCTCTTCATTGCCAATTTTTCGCCTCCTTCATCTCTTGTCATTCTCCTCTTTCGTTCACCTTGCCAGCGCAATCCCATCAGGCCGCGGGGGTGGAAAAATAAGGGGTCGTTTGACATACTTCCCCCTTCCCACAAACACACTTCTTCCTCACTCAGCGCTCGAGGGCTGGCCCAAGCACCTCTCTCTTCCTTCCGTTGCCTCCCACCTTCTGTACCCCTTTTGCCCCACCCCCTCCAAAACCCACGTATTTTTTTACACCCACTCCCCCAAAAATCCCCGTGAAATATGAGGGTTAGCGTCACCTGATATCCGGGAAAAGACCGATAGCGTGATTAATGGCGTGTTACATTGTTAAAAAAAGACGGAAAATTCGCGTCCCTTTAAGCGGGAGGGTTAGGATGCGGAGTTTCACAAATACAGGCGCATTGGCGTCGCGACGATGGAAAACATTTTTTGGGGGGGTTGAAGGGAGGAAAGGGTTGAAAAAAATTGCATAGGGCTGGGAAGGGGTAAGGGTGGCAAAAGGTTAGTGGGGATAATGTCATCCAGGCACCAAAAATCTTACCTTTCTTGGATAAGAATTTCAAAACGAATTTGCGAAAAAAACAGCGAAACTTTTTAATTGGTTCCACTGATATTTAAAGAGGTGGTTTTGTCCTAGTTGGTAGGGAGTTAGGAAAGAAGGTATTCAAGGAATCTTTAGGTTTAAAACCAGCAACCTTTGCAATCTACATAATTAATAGTAAAAGTTGTAATTCTAGTAATTCACAATATTTTTACAATATGCTGGAAAATTAATTGATACATTTTAATGGTTAATTCATTTGCCATTAAAAAAACTTAAATACCTTCTTTTTGTATACACTGAATTGTTATTAAATTTAAATTAATCACCACCTATTCGTATTGGAAATGTGATTGGTATTGAATTATTCTCATTTATATGTATGCGTACTGGCGAAGAAGCCACCTGAATGGTGTATGGTGGAAGGTACTTGGACTCTTTAACGTCAACCTATAAGAGAGAAAAAAAATCAAGGTGTGCTTTAAGATTTGACTGCTTTAGTCCCAGCTAGCATTAAACAATGCATTTTATTGTACGAGGGAAAAGGAACTGCGATACCAAGTTGTCAGGTAAAATATCTCTCTTACTTAATATTTTAAAGCGCAGTCTTATAAATGCAATGATTAATATGACTTCCTTGAATTTTATCGGATAAATTATTTCCAACTGATATGAGAAAGATCTCGATCATAGTAACGTGCTTGAAAAATATTGCCGAGAAAGTTTATTATATCTTGCAGTTTATTTTGATAAATACTTTTTCGATACTGCATGGATATATTTAAATTTTCCTCTAAGAAATTTAAAAACCTGAAAGATGGAGAGATCAACAAATTGCTCTCAATCAATAGTTTCTTTTGGACCTGAAAGTGTAGTGCGGTCCAAAGTCGGCGATTTCTACTTCGCACTGTATCACACCTATTGGAGCAGATGTATTAAACTCCTCTGAATTAATAATCGTATGTTCTGAAGGAGGTAAAGGATTGAGTTCGCATGGTATTGCGTCTGCCTTGCGTACGATTAGGTGATTTCAACTTAGCACTGTATCACACCTATTGGATCATATGTATTAAACTCCTCTGAATTAATAATCGTATGTTCTGAAGGAGGTAAACGATTGAGTTCGCATGGTTTTGCGTCTGCTTTGCGTACGTTCTTTCATCGGCGAGCCTTCCGCAGGAAGCAAGTTGGTTTGATGGCGCAGCAGGCGACAGAATGTTGGCTGTGGGGTAGTGTTCGGCTTAGCGCCCGCTTACGCGTTTACAAAGCCCTAAGCGATATGCTGTCCATATGACTTGAAAGGGGGTGACGTGGCTCCCCAGCGATAGCGCCGCCGCGGAAAGAAAACTCAACTCCCTTGCATCCCCCAACCACTTCCGCCAGAGATGAGTGAAAGCCTTGCTGACGTTGGACGAGGGCGAAGAGCTATTGTCGCCAAGCCTTTGTGTTTCGTTGCCCTTATTTTGGTGATAAACGTGTAAAACATTTGTTTTGTCTTGCGGCATTTCAAGATAAGATTCAAGATTTTAAGATTTCCCAGGCTTCGTGAATGCATAATCGTTAAATGTTATGAAAATCCCGATGTAAAGGCCAATCACAGCTGTTTTTCCCAAACCACCGAATATAAATCATATTGGTCATTTTATATCGGGGCTATTCAACAAATTTAACAAATATTCATACAGGAACAGCCATGCCCTGGATAGGGGAAACCTACCCAGGCGGGACTCGAACCCGCGACCTCTTGTTTGGCAGACGAGGACTTTACCCCGCCACCACCGAGCTGAAGTGGCCGTAAATAAAAATATATTTGAAAATAACAATATGCATTGATTGTTTTCTCCATTAATCAATTTAAACCGATGTGTTCCGTTTTGTATTTAGTCCCAAAGGGAAAAAATTGCAAATATCCTCAAGGTATTGGACAATATTAATTTCAATAGTGCTAAAGGTGTAAGGTTAAGATTGTACTAATGAATTTTTTCTATACATCACTTTGTGTATTCATGTGAAGTAATGCATGCTAGGTGATGGTAGAGGTAAAACTTAAAGGGTTATTGATATTGTGCTGGGAGATAATGGGTGCTATATTGATGTATCTTAATTTCAAATTATTAGCAGTGGCAATGATAACCGCTGTTCATCGAATTTGGCCATTTTAATTTAATTCTAGTTATTTTCAATATGCATCTCTACAATGTGCTACAGTTGATGAAATAACACAGATAGGAACCATTTTAAATAGTGAAGTACTACGCCTATGTTCCATTCCCTGTTTCCATGGGTGTTTCCTTTATTCCAAAGTTTCATGTATTTGAGGATATTTGCTGTCAAAATTATAAGAAAAGGAGGCATCAATGCCATAGGGTAATCGATTGAAATAAAGATACACATTAATTCATTAAAGAGTGAATTTTAAATACGAAAATTAATATGTATCCCCTTAAATTTTATTGCATAAATTATTTCCCTCCGACAGAGAAAGCTCTTAATTGTTATAGCTCCCTATTTGAAAAATAATGTCGGTAAAAATCTCTTGCAGTTTATTTTGTTAAAAATTTGATCGTTAGTGTTTGTACATGTTCAAAGTTGTCTTCCACGGCATCTAAAAAACTGTAAATAGTATTGTATCACATTCTTAAATTTAGAAAGATATTAAGTGTAATCTACCGGTATACTGCTATTCTGTCTTCATTTAAGTCTTCGTGTAAGATAACTTCACCAAGGAATTTCAGTAGCTATGTCTTGCCATCCATTTTTAGGCTCTTATTTCATTCGTTTTTCTTTCACTGTCCGGAAAGGCATTTGTTCTCCGCATTTCTCGTGTAGGTTTCCGAGATCCTATCTACAATGGACTTTCTCTTGCCCCCTTTCAATCTTTAGTGTATTCTCCGCCTTCTATCCATTTTTATTGCCATTATTTTTCAGGATCATCTTTATCATTCGCATTGGCCCTTTATCCAGTATATTCATGATTTACGTCCCACAAAAATGGGATACAATACCGGTACATAGCATGCCGTCCATCTTGCTTGAGGCATCTGCCTCACGCTTTCTCTTTTTATAACTCCTTGGATAGACTCTAGAGCGATGGTAGCCTCTACATCTACATATTACCCTGTAAGCCGACTCAATGGGTGTGTGGCGGGTGTTGTTATGACACCAGCCCTTAGCAAGAAAAAGAATACAAGACAAGAAGTTGCGGATGCTGAGTCCCAACTAGCATTTATTTAACGGAAACGAAGAAAAATAAATTCCTATGTGTAATATTTCTAAACCTGCCGCATGAACGACGGTGAAATATACAAGAATTTCCATGAGAAAAAATTCCCCTGGACCGGGAATCGAACCAAGGACCTTTGGCTTTCCTGTATCTCTCTTTGGTATAAATTCCTATATATCTCCGTTCGAAAAAATATCTCTAATGTATATAGATCCCGGCAACGCCCGACGTCACCAATAGGTGACACAGTTTTGTGAGCACATTATATGCAACAATGTAAACTTAGAGACATGGCATATTTTTGTTCCATTTCTTAGTCTCTTTCTGAGTCACATAATGTAATAATATCTGTCGCCAAAACAACATGATATTGCATTATGACAAATTTTGCATTTGCTTTGCCGACAGACAGTCTTCAGTACGGCTTTGAAAAGAATGCAGTGAGGTACCGCGCATGGGACTAAGCATGGGAACTGACGAGATATGAGGCTGAGGACGAGATACGGTGCTCTTTTTCTCACTCTAAAGATACATTTTCTTTACTGCTCAAGCAATCTCCAGGCAATGAATTAGCTCATTTTTTATTAAAATTGTGTGAAGCTCTCTGTCTGGTCTTTTTTGAAAAACAGGAAGTTTCCCTTTGTATTCTTATAAGCTCATGGATCAAATCTTCCTGCACCAGATCCCATACGCTTGCTGCGTATTCAAGAAGTGATCTGACGAGTGCTAAGTAGTAACTCCTTACATTTTTTCTGACATACACCTTCCCACCACAACCTGTCTAATCCTAACGCCTCTCCTACTAATCTAGCGAATCTCCCTCAGGTCTCCACCGCAAATATTATTGAACAAATTTCAGTAGGTATATATGAATATCACTCATAATTTTGAAAAAAAATATTGTGATCTTACAATTGGATGCATTGTTCAATAAAAAAATCAATTCTCCTCCGCAAATATCAAATCATAATTTTGTATAATACTCCAAATGATATTTTTTCAACTTTTTTGAATAATGTATTTTTTTAATCAAGCGATCACTCTACTGCATGATACCTTCATTTCTGAAAATGTCAACGGCAAATAACATCAAGTATATGAAACTTTGAAAGAAATAAAACACCTAATGCCATGTAAATATCAGCACTTGAAGCATGCTGCACTAAGTCATTTTTTACCATGGTTTCACTCAGCTGTATTTCACCAGTTATAGCACATTATAGCCTCGCCAATTAAAAATTACTGTAATAAAAATGAAATACATAACAAATAATACTATTATAAGTAATAAAATAAAAATGGTCTTATTCGATTAGCAGCGGTAAACAGCGGTAAAACTTTAAGTTAAGATTCATCAACGCAGCGCCTGTTATCTCCCAGCACAATGGAGTCTTTTCAATTTTTTCTTATCCACCAAATTTATTTAATTGCTAGGGCAGGTGGAGGGGGTCTAAGGGACTTTTACGGGAGCAGTAAGGATTTTGGCGAAATGGGTCGGAATGGAGTATGAGTCGGGTTTGCAGAGCGGAGGAGAGTTTTAGACCGGTGTGTGGAGTGAGTTTGAGGTAAACCCATCTTGAGGAGAAACGTGTAGACTTCTTTGAAGGGAAGGCATTGTTGACGGAAGGTTTTGAGTGTTTGTTGAGAGGAATGGAAGGATGGGAGGAAGAAGAAGAAGGGGGGGGGCGTTGAGAGATTAAACGCTACATCTAACAATAAGTGCTAGCCTGAGGAGCTTCAGGAGGAGGAAGAGCTTCTCGGAAGAGCAGACATAAATGGGATAGGTCTAAGCATCACAGACAGGAGATAGAGAGAGAGAATAAAATAATTCGTGATATTTATTTACTATGTCCTTATCCCACCAAATACACTAGGAAGGGAACATTTTTTACCGCATAAAGCTGACAAAGCAAGCTTAGGCCGTAAATTTGTGTTTTTGAAATTTTCTCTCTGCAGTATGGGTGAAAAGGGAAGATTTCGTAGAAATGGACCAGATCAACCGGTGGGAATACCCATTCAGATCTCACCAACGTAATGTGCGGCAATACAAGGGTTTTCTTCACCAGTGAATAGCTAGAGAACGACATGAAAAGATATAGTGATTCCCCATGCTTAAACAATAAAGTGATTTCTCCTTTTTACCTCTCATTGTGCTTGTAGGCTATTTCTTGGAGTGTGTCTAATTTTTAATATCAGAAAAATATGTGAAAGGCCAAAGTTTCGGAATCTTATTATTTCATTCCCAAGGATTTCAAGAGGCTGGTTGTTTGTATTGCCTGTTACTTTGTTCCTTTGTTTAATAAAAGAGATTTTACCACAAGATTTGGTTAAAAAATTCAAAAACATATATGAAAAAAACTAAAAAAACCCCGATGAGAGACTTTAAAGAGATAGGTTAACTTTGAAATGAGCCATTTGTGACTACCAAGTCTTCTTTACTGTCACCATAATTTGCAAATAAAATGAAGTTACCTCTGATAAAACATACAATTTATGACCTCCAGCATATTGATCACTTTGGAGTACCATGCCCTCTCGTTGATATAGCTTCACTTAATTTTAGTTTCAGAAACAAGATGAGTTAGTAGCATCTGATAGCTGATTTTTATCTCAAATTATATTCTAGTATCATTCACTGCGTCTTAAAAAAAGAGTTATTATAATATAACATAGTGTTTCGAGAAAGATTTACCTGCTTTCACGAAGCGCGGCACTTCGGACTCGCTTTACGGTTGCGTATTTCAATTATTGAATTGTACGCATTTTTAGGCATATGAGAAAATATTTTACTCTTGAATTAATTATTGATATATTTCACCGTTAGTAACTAACAGCGTGAAAAAACTCTGTACGTGAATAATATCATAAGTAGATCACCAAAAGTCTAGTCGTGATTTAAACTTTAAAATACAAAAAAGGGCAAGTTATTTCTTGTCCAACGACTGAAGTAGAGATTCTTTTTTACAGTGTGTTAAAATTTGTGCCAGATGCAACGATAAAAACCTTATTTTTTCAGATGTAAGAATTTATGCTCTTGATTCCGATGCACTTAGGTTTTATTGGCTCGAAGAGCTAAGAAAGAAATTCATTTTTCACATTAAATCAATAAAAACGAAAAATGCTCTTTAAGTTGGAGAGACAAATATTGTTATGCCAATCTGGCCGTATTTTAAGTAGCATCACAACGATGAAGATAGCGATTTAACAATCTGTGTGGTTACACGGCCGTTTTACGAGAAAATGAAAATCGAATAACTTCAGATTCATGACTAAAATCAATTTGACATGGAATGTTGTATTTATTAGATCCGTCAGCTATACAAAAAAATTAAGAATTGGACTTGTCTAAGTTTTCGGGGTAGTTTTCTCTTTTGTGGTGCAGACCGATCGCCATGGTATAATTACGTCCTATAATTTTTGATTGGGACATTCCACTGTACGGTAGTTTCCAACAACTTAACAGCATACACATCCTCCAAAATGAAGAGTCACGAAGTGGAAATATAACCGCTAGTTCATCACTCAATCCCCATTCTCCGCTCATTCTACACATCAAATATCTCTCTTCTATCTTTCCTATCCATTTCCTTCCGTACTCCATCCAACCATGACTTCTTGGGTCTTTTCCCTCTGCCTTCCGGTGTCCATTTGAAAACAGCTTTCACAATTCTTCCTTCCCCCATCCTTAGGGTTTGTCAGAACTATCGTTATAAATCTATCGTCGATATTCTCCAACTCATTTTTCTTTACTCTCATGATATTTCTATTTTTTTCATTTCTTATTCGATCTATTCTGAACAATCTGATCGATCTTCACCAAAAGTCCCTTAATGTACTTCATTTTCTTATTGTACTTCAATTTCTGGCTTTCATTTGTGGTCCACACCCCTGATCCATAAATCTTTATAGTCTTTGGTGCATCCAAATTAATACATTATTTTGGTACTTGTCATGATATCATTGCTGCAAAGTAAAAGGTTCAGTATTCTTTTAGCCCTCTTGATGAAGAATATGCGGTTCTCTATATCCAAATTCAAGGTTCCATCGGTCTACTCCACTGATCCTAAATAATTGAGATGGGAGAATTTCCGTCAATGACTACATCTCCAATGCCGCCGCTTATTGCTGGGTATTTGTAGTTTTTTTCAGGCCCCATTTTTATATTCCTCCAATAGATTCCTACCCCTGTAGTTGATGTCCTCAAGATCTTACGCAACTATGACGAGGTCATCGGCATAAATTTGATTTAACCCTTATCCGGGCAAGGAGGGTCCAACGGACCCTACAGCCTTTATTTCAGGTTATAACATGAGAACAAAATATCCCAGTGCTGTGAACTTCTGTGACTTTGTTCATACGGATAAATGGAATAAGAAAAATATATTTTTAAATTTAAAAAAATATTTCTTTTTTGTTTATGGTAAATTTAAACTTTTCCTAACGTAACCGGGCAAGCTGGGTCTGATGGACCCTTCACACACGCGATCAGTTTCACATCATTAGATGGTTAATATAAATGGTATTATGTTGTCATTTTTCAAGTATTATTTGGGAATGTTCACCTATACATCTAAATAACCCCTAACTCAGTGGCGTATGGCAGGAAGTGAGTATTCACCAGTTATGCATCACGCTGCACTTGGATACTTACGAGCATATATATCCAGTTTGTGTTAGCTTCAATCACGAAGTTTATTTTTGCCATCAAGGCAGGAAAATGTAATAAGTGTAAATTAAATAACTAGATTATGTACGCAGAATGTTATTCTAGGTATCATGGGTGGTAAGATAGGGGCAGATATAGGGGAAGGTGAAAAGGGAATATAGAGTAGGCTGGAGAGTCACTGGTGCATTACGGTTGGAAAATCCTGGTAAAGGAGAGTGAGATGGGAGAGGAATGAACAATACGCAACAAGTATCATTATCTCTATCCATAAATGAAGGATGGTGAAAGTTTTTTTCATTCCTTCGCTTATTGCTATTTTACCGAGGCGGTTGCTGAAGGGCATATGCTAAGAGAAATTTTCCTTCAGTTGGATTGTGTCACCGGGAAACCCCTATAGAAAGATCACTAAAACGATCCAGTTGTTTAAAAAAAAACACTGCTCCTCGGAAATTATTGGTGGCGTCCATTCAAGGGATAAAGGAAAGGATATATCCTGTCATACAGAAAGCATGCAGATGATTTAGCTTCGAATTTGAACGCTCCTGTTCATTATCAGTCTCCTAAAAATCCTCCACCTGTATTCCAAACCCTAACGCATCGATGACAGTCCATCCTTCCCTGTTTTCTCCTTCTCCTGCACTCCCCGCCCATCTTTCCACCATCTTTCACCTCTACATCCTCCATCCTTGTTTCCCATATAAACTACGGCATGTATGAAAAAAGAGTAGAGTGCTAGCAAATTGCTACTGGGCAACGTAGATGAAGGCATATAAGATGTTGCACTAAACTGATTCCAAAAATATGGGCTTCTATACGGAACTACCGCCTAAATATGCAATTCTTTTGGGTAAAAGTAACACAGTCATCGGAGTGATGGCAAGTATTTACAAGTGTCCTTCACGAAGACATCACATGCCCATGTAAGTTCTAATAGATGAGTACTGAGGAAGTAATTCGTATTTTTAGAGAAATTCTATGAAAAAACATATTTTTTTTATAATTATTAGATCATGGCTAGACAAAATTTTTGTCTCAAGATGGCACACAAAAACTGCTAAACATTGAATAAACTAGTGACGATGATTTGGATGACCAGCCAATCGAAGAGGAGAGTTCCAATGAAGAGCAATGCCTGTTTTGGATTGAAGAGTTGTACAGCACCTCACTGAACCATACCAAAATAAGAACAGAAATGAAACGAGTGACAAACATTTCTCTGTTATAAAGTTTCCATAGAGCCTTCTGAGTTATGTTGGAACTATGGGAAAGTATTAGCGATTTATTCCAGGAAATTTTCAAGCCAATAAAAGTGGTAAAGTCGTTTCTTCATTGTTTGGTTTCACCAAAAATGGTATGTTCGTGTCATTGCCCAAGGTGAAAAGTTGGCTGGTAGTTCTTCAATGATTCATGCAAATTAATGAAATTATTGAAGACGTCAATGCTAAACCTGAAATTATCAGTTACTACAATTGCACCAAAGGTGAAGTCGATTTCCTTGACCAGTTGATAAATACGCACATGAGTAAAAGACGCACGAATAGTTGGCCTTTTGCGTTTTTCATTAGTGACTTGCATGTGAGTAGAGTAGCAGTGTATGTGGTGTGGATGAATACTGATCTAAATTGAAATGTTGGTAAACATTATTCAAGAAGAATATTAATTCAAAGTTCCTCCAATATTCTGGTTAAGGTCCACATTGAAAGACGATCCAACTTGGGTTTGTCTGGGAACACAGGCTAAGGACTTTTTGATGAAGGAATTTCTGAGCCAAGACATTCATCAAATTATAGTATGACAAAAATGAGATAATATATATGCCATAGAAGAAACAATATGAAGAAAAACAAATGTGTAACAACTGTGAGCAATCGGTACGCAATGAACATAGTGAGGTAAAACGTTTAAATCAAAAGTGAAAAAAGCTTTGAGGGGTAGCCTATCCTGGATTCGTTGATAAAATTTTGTTTTTTCCCTCAAACATTAAGTTTTGATGTTCTACCGTGTCTCGTTTCATAAGTAAACAATATTTATTTATCCCTTGTGTTAATTAATTCTAAATTTAAATTATTTCCACCAGAGATTAATTTTTGAAGGATGAATCATAATGTTTTTAGATTCCAAATTTTTGTTGCTAATCAACATGTAAAATTTTCCTTTATGAACATTAAAAATATTTTGAAATCATTGATTTTGTATTAATTTGCACTATTTGACAAAAAACAATGATATTTATGCTAGCAGGTTGGCCCACTTGAGCAAAACAAAATAATTATCAAGGAGGGTCCATTGGGCCCTGCTTGCCCGGTTACGTTAGAAATTTGAGGTGCCCGGATAAGGGTTAAAAAAATTGTATAATCATTCAGAGGTAATCTTATGTTTCCACATTCTTTCTCCAATTCTCTTAGAATTAAGTCGACACAAGTTTTTTATAGTATCGGAGATACGCAGCATCTTTTAAGAGTTCATTTGGAGGCTTTAAAGGGCAGTGATTATTTGGCCCAATTTTTATACAAATTCATTAACTTCGTAAACTTTTCCTTGGCGCCCTGTTGCGTCCGAAATATTACGGTCTCACATGCCTAATCAGCTTCCAGGATCTACCCAGGGTACATCAATCAATGCAAACTCAGAGAGAGCGCACTTTGAAATTAACGAGAAATAGTTAGGTTAGACTTACCAACGCATAAACATCTTCTCTTTCTTGGAATGCGTCGTTGGCAACTGCACAATTTTGCCAGTTAAAAACCTCAGTACTGGTTTCCCATTCCATTCCTGAATCTCCTCAATGCGAGCTTTAAAATTTATGGGGACGACATATTTTAACTGTAAAATAAGTATAGTCATAGCTACATGTCGACCAATGTTATTGGGGGAGTCAACGTGCTCCCTTTTCGCGGAAAAATCTGGATCGGAGTAGGTATCGTGAATAGCTATTTTTTGCATCTTGATTCGATGGGACTAAGCTAACAATCATTCTCCCTCAACTCATTCAAAAGTTTGGCCTTTAGAGCGCATTTTTCAGTTCCTCCACAAATATTTATTCCAAATATTGTGCAATTAGGTCCTATTATCGTCCAATCTCGAAAAAGATCAATACAGTGAAATTCGCAACATAAAATATTAATTTCAAAATTGGGTGACATGCGTTGAAAAATGCAACCGTTTTCGATGACAATATCATTTTTATAATGCATTCATTGCATTCGTGTATATTCCGGGAGACCGTCTTTGAGCTTACGATATTCCCGTAATTGGCGTTTCTCTAACTTGCAACAATAACAGAAAACTCAGCGTTTTCTGTTATTGTTGAGCATGATTTAATTTATACTCCTTTAAAACTGAGAAAATTATAAATAACTAAAATATCTGTATACTTCAAGATACATGCCACATTGGAAATTGCACCGTGAAAAAGCCTTACCAGCAGCCTACTCTTATGGTTTATCGATTTCACAGTGTTTCATTACCGCTCTAATTGGCATTGTTGGTTTAGGAATTAATTAAACTCCTTTGGGACGGTGATGGCTATCTCCGCTACTCTGTCCGTGAGATTGCTTAGTGTGGCATGCAGATGGATGACGAAGGAAAAAAGGAGGTAGAAAAATAGTTGTGGACGGAAAATTATGCTTTATTCTGAGAGGGGGTGGAATGAATGGTTGACGCGGCGGAGGAAGGTCCCATCGCCGGGAAAAAGCGAGCCTGTCTCCCCTCGAGCGGCAGGCTGTTTTGTTTCGCGAGAAAAGCGGTCCCTTGCGCGGCGACAGCGAGGGACGCTGGGATGGCGCCTGTGGTGTGTCAGTAGCCGTGGCAACAGTCAAAGGTTTCCTCCGAGGGTTTGAGGAGCCAGAGGATGGTTGTGCTGGATAAAGGGTCGGTCGAGGGTGGACACAATAAGCAGCCCCAGAATTGTTATTATTCATAGTGTCCCTTGTTTTATATTTATTTCTGAGAACTGTTTTGTTTCCGAGGAGTAATAAGCGTGCAGTGTCCACGCTGAATGAAGAACGGGAGATTAAAATTGCGAATACTTGCCTGTTGTAGTTCTATTTCTTATTTCCCCCCCCCCCCTGGTGTCGGTTCAGGATTAAAGGGTATACTCTCGTATTTGGTGCCGTTGGGTATTTATGGTTATAACGAAATTATTGCACATCTAATTTGGGTGTGCCAGAGAGTAGGATAAAATATACTGTTACATTTTGCTAAATTAGTCGATGCGGTATTTTACTGACTGAGAGGAGAATCTGTGAAAGTCCTTGCATGGGATAATTTGCATGCTTTTGGCTCTTAATACTTGTCAATATTGTAATTAGGATATTCGTGTAAGTAAAAATTGCTATTGGTGATAACCAAAATCGTCAATTAATATAGGGACTTTTCGAGCACCCCACATTAAGGGGTGCATTAAATGTGATGTCACAGCTCGAACGTAATATCCCGTGATGTAAAATCGCAAATATAAAAATATTGGTAAATCAAGCCATAGACTATAATACTATTTCTATAGGTGCTTTGTATTGAGCTTAGATAAGAACGGAAAATGTATTAATTGATTCCGTAATTAATTTTTTTTCTATATTTTTACTTATAATGATCCGGTTCGTCAGCAGAAAACCTGGCTTTGTAAGTAAAATAACTTCTGCAAAGAATCGGCTTTACATACTGATTTGGACTTAATGTAGTTCGTGGCTATAACTACAGAGCCCAAAGTCGGTTTATTGCTCTCCGAATTTCATTTCTAGTTGGATACTACTTCGTTGTGATATCATTGCGAATTTTGATCCATGCTGGGTGCTATAAAAATTATTTGGTTAAAATCGTGGGAAATTCATTTATGATGGAATTTATAAAATTATCTCTATGTCCTTTACTTGCTGTCTGGCCTAGGTTATTATTATTTATTTGGATTTCAATAGCTTTTCTCGAAATTTCAAATATTATTTGGGGTATTTTCTCACCGACACTATGAATAGTATTTATTTGTGGTAAGCTTGAAAGATTACGGTAAATTTATCGCATGAGATACTAAATCCGTATCCTACGCATGAGTACCTTATAGAAAGGGATTATGATTATTTTTCACTGCCCCATTTCAAAATGCTGACAGTAAAAAGGATGAGAATACTGAAAAGAAATAATCATTAAAAAAAGTACGGATATTTCATATATGTCAGAGTTAGATGGTTTTTTGCTGCTACCGTTGAATGTTTTTTCCGAGTTGTTAGCTTTTTATTTAATAACAAACCTCATAAAATTTCAATTGTATATTTCATGTACATACATTCCCATTGGTTTGATCAAATATTTTCATTAAACTTAAAATATATTTTATTTAGGTGGGCTGGCTGCGAATTTTTATCCTCTCTGTCAGTTCCCAAAAGATGATCTCTTAATACGTCGACTGGTTCCATGGTGCAATAGGCTATGTCCCTTGATCCGGAAAATATTAATTGCGGTGGGAAATTAACTAGCAGCTCCTAAACAATGCGCGGAATCAACTATAATTCATTTTGATGCAGTTCGTTATCTTTTCAAAACGCTCAACAATTTATGTCGTCAAATTTCGCTGAATTGCGTGGCTTAACAAATGTATGCGTGAATTGGCCCTGCCTTTTCTCAGGTTCTTACATTTTTGTAAAAACTGTTCTAGTTAATTCATAATTATTTAAGTAAACAAAATATATTTTTCTTATTTTGTTCTAAAACATCTTATAATGTTCCCGCTTAAGTCAATGATATGGTGAATTAGATTTGCCATCGTCAATTGACATCATTGTAAATCTTGTTTCCTCTAACGAGAGTACTCAAATCTACCAATAAATTAATCGTTTTTCGAATTGTTTCCAGGCATGTTAATAATTTCATTAGTGTGGTCCATCCACCCTTTGAACCCTCTTTTAAACTACCCTTAGCAAACTTATCCAAAATCTACGTTTACGAACAGGAAATTTACTTTACTTAAATTTCCCTCATGTACACGTGGACGTAGACTTCGTGTACTATCAATTTAATTGTAATTTAAATCTTACTTTCCAGTTCCAAACTATCTAAGGAGTACGCTTAATACCTTCTAACATCTCTCCCTTTCCTCGAGTATGAAATTACTAATACGCACGCATATATGTAGATTTACTCCGGCAAAATATTGAACAAACAGAAATTAAAAGAACGCTTGTCCTATAACGCTTGGCTATAATTCATGCATCGCTTCATTCTCAGCAGGCGACCATAGGTAGCACTATTCAGTTCTAAGGAAAATGAAATTCGCAATGTAAGGTAATAAATTCAAATTAGTGTAATAATAAGAATTTTGCAGCATTGGTGTTGGATTGAAAATCGATCGTCCTATTGGATCAATATTGTATTGAAGGCGGCGACCGACAACAACAAAGGAAATATTCGCCAGAGAGAAGGGTTAAATTGAAAATATGGTCAGGTGTAGAATTGACATCGATCAAAGAAAATAAAAAATAAAATATTAATCAACATTCCATTTTTAGTCTTTGCCATCATTATCTGGTCATTATTTTACCATATCGCCGCGTTAACCTCAGAAGATTTTCTGGAGAGTCGCGTCAGTGTTAATTAGACGTAAAATTCCGTTTATCTTTCAATATGACGGGCCCGATGAATGTATACAAAAGCAGTCTTATGCATTGCTATTTCGGAGTATTTTCATTGAAAATAAGGATTGCGACCTTCCATTTTGTTGTTTTGTCCTAAAAATCGAGGATAGGAAATATATAGCAAGAGCATTTCATGTAGCATTACGACTACGCGGACTGGCTCAGGCCACTTCATTACGACGAGAGCGGTAATCCTTTGCTAACGAACGGAGTTAAAATCGGCATTTTTGAAGAGGGCTTTGAAGAGGGAGAACCTAAATTGTTATTCCACCCTAGCTAGTGCTACTATAGATAACTGACCATGCAAACTAATACCACCACTCTCATGAGCTTTGGTGAAAGAGAGAAAAATATTCCCTCATTATTTTTACTGCTGTTATCCGGCAGTTTGGTGATCATTTATCGAAGCGACTACTATGCGACGAAAAAGCCATGAAATTGTTATAACTCATTAGTTGGTTTGCTAATTGGAGAAGCGTTCCACTATTGACCCTTGGATCATGTTATTAGGCAGCTAGATTTGAATGGAAGAAGCTCATTGGCTGGAAGTTTTCAAACGAATGCGACGGAACAGTTTCCGCATAACTTACGATGCCAGTATTATTTACAAAACTAATGATATTTGAAAGACGTGAATTGATAAAAACTTCTCAGGATTATGATTATTTATTCAAACCACGTACGGCGAACTCGGACTCAATGAAGCTTTAAGCTCTCTCTATTTTTCTTGTGTATTCTTGGATTGTCTTGGAGTTCAACGAACGAATCATTGAATGTTTTAAGCTGCGTCGAGTTCCTCACCAACTTTTTAAATTTGATTTATGTATTTTAAAGTGAATGATCAAAAACTGAAGTGGTGGTAATGCACTTTTCTTGGCTCCATAATTATATTAAAACAGTTTCGAAAGTGGCAAAAGTTCGTTCCACTCCGAAACTGTATACCACCATTATGATCGAAGAGTTACCTCCCATGGTGGTGTCACTGTCTTTATGTTGAAGCATGCATCTTCATGTTGAAGCGTTGTGAAAAGTGCAATAATTGCTGTTCTGATAAAATTTCTGTGATCGAAAAGGTTAGCAGAGGAGATAGAAAGGAATTATGGGAATTTTTTTCTGTCCAATCGCCCGCAAATTTACCATTACCGCCCTAAATAGTCTTAATTATTTGCGATCAAAGGAGTATTCTCGATTTCCCCTACTCTAATTTACAACTTTTTCACTTGTTCTTTATTTTAGCAGCAGTGCAAAACACAATTTTTAAAAATGGTCAAAAGAGGGATAAAATTTGATTTTTTTAAATTTCCCTTTTCTTGAACTAGGCAATGGAAATGATAATGCTTACAATAAAATGAAATCAATTTCTAAGCAGTCTAAAGTAGTGGTACAAATGTTAACGAGATACTTTTTCCTTCGTACTAATTTTGCTTAAATGCTTGTATATTCGGCCACGTCATGACGCATGATGGTCTGATGAAGACAACCTTTGAGGGACAATTTGGCGGGATGAAAGGCAAAGGATGCCCCGCAATGAGTGACATGGGACATGTTATTAAGGTTTCAAAAGAGAAGATACTTGAAAAAATGAAAATGATTGGCTAACAGGAGAGCGAATACCTTCGTCGAGTCAATCTTCGAATTGTTGACGGTTGATGTTGGTGACGGTTAAATGACTGAAAATTCGAGGATATGAAAGCATTTTGGCTTTCCAAACCTTCCACCGAGCATTGTTGGGTCACTTCGTGCATACGTTCAACCGATTTGGATTAAATCCAATCAGTAATTAGGAGATCCAGTATCTGTCTTCGTCTAATCAATCAATGCTTAGCAGCGGAGTTTTGTCCATTGGAGTAAATTTTACATTTTTTGGACTTTTGTGCCCCTCTGGATATAAGTAGATGCTTGGCCGCTGTGGATATTTATAGAAAAAAAATAAATGAATCATTTAACGAAATATTAGCATAATGAATCTTGGGCAGTTAAAAATATAATTCATGCGTACTATTCTGCGCCATCTATTATTCATCTGCCGAGATAACAGGCAACTGCTGTACTTATATACTATTGAAATATAGCAGTTGTTCCTTCTCCGCATAGATGTCTTATCCGGGTTTTAGGTCTCAATCCCTTATATATCCATGCTATTTTTCATACCCTCCCTAATTTTGTTTACACCCTCTCCATAAATGTGTATTACTAACACGCGAGCGTCTTAGTATGGGATAGGCTCAGTTATCCAGTCCATCCTTCGGGTACGATGACTACATGATTGGATGAAAAGATGGTGGTGAAAAGCTAAATTAGGTCTGGTTTAAGTAGCTGAATCTAAATGGCACTCCATCATAACATGCTGCAGGGTAATATTTCAAAGAAAATCGAACCACGGACCTTTGATTTTTCGGAAATAAAAAGGTCTGTGGATCGATCACAGGCACAAGGGATTTTTTCTCGTGTATAGTTTGCCACTATCAACTAGCCTTTAGTCTTAAAATTGTATTGTATGTCTTCGTCCATGCTCCGCAGTTTAAATCCGGAAAGTTAAATGAAAATCCTATGAAAAAATCACCATGGCACTCCGCGGTTCCAAATGTCTCGCTAGTTTCCCCGTTAATTTAAAATCGACCAAACCCCATAATGATCCTCCATTACTTTAGCCAGGTTACAAGCTAACTATTTTTTATGAACACCTCCTTTGCCGTTTGGGTGCTGTAATTACACGCTAAGTACTCCGCGAGGATATTTCTTTTATTTATTAATTTTCATTCCGCAAACAGCTCTCTAAGTCTTTCTACATCGGGAATTCTAAGCATGCTAACAATTTTAACGTTCACGTGCAACCATGCCCAGGATAGGAACAACATACCCAGGTCGGACTCGAACTCGCGACCCCTTGTATGGCAAGCGAGGACTTTACCTCTCCACCACCCAGGCTGTCGATTTAATTGGTATTTTTGCCTTAAGGCCAGACGTTGAGTACTGTGTGGCGGAGCTAGAGGAAAATACAGGAAGACAGTGGAGAGTTGGGGAGAACGTCAGTCACTGCTGGGGAGTTGGAGAAGTGGTCAGCGGAAGACTGGGGCGGAGGTGAGTTGCTTGCTTCCGAGGGCTCACCGCGGCTTCAGCGAGAGCGATGTTGATTTGGCTAGTTGGACGCGGAGCCGGAGTTGCTGCGGGGTTTAAAGCGAAGGGCGAAAGGGTAGGGTAGTGGAGGGGATGGATTGTCGGGACGTAGAGTGAGATGCGTTGGAGGTGACGTTAAGGGAGGAGAAGAGAGTGATTAGTTTGGCTAGCGGGTTTAGTGTGTACGTCATGGCGGTGGAAGGACGGCGTGTGGCCGAAGGGAACCGCCGCAGGTCGCATGGCCATTTGTCCGTCAAGTGTAGACGGGGTAGACGGGGGTGGAGCGGTGTCACGGTTTTGGGGTTGGACAGTGTTCGGAGGGAAGAGTAGGTAGGTGGCGCGAAATATCAAATGTCGCAGGAAAAATAGCAGCAGGCCGTGGGTGGTGGGATTGGCAATGTATGTGACGTCGAATTTCAGCTATATCATGGAATCTATATTGCGGAAAAACAACGTAAATTTATTGTAATAATATTATTTAAATAGCTAAAAGATCGTAGCACTTTTCCACAAATTATTTTACTACGTACCAGTAGAACATTTTGTGGAAAAGTGCTACGATCTTTTATTTATTTAAATATGTCTAACTTCCACCAATTGAAACCTGAATCTGCTGAACTCATTCGCAATAATATTATAATAATCCGTCATTATTGGGTGAGATTGGAACCAGTAAGTGTTAGATTGAAATCCCACTATATCACGAAGTCCCATTATATCCTATTAATTATTAATATATAGTATACAATATAATTACATCATATAACACCTGAATTGGTTGAGCTTAGATAATGTTTTAATTTTAATTTAAAGTTTTAACTTTCATCTAACCCATATGATTGATAAGAATTCATGGATAACGTGATCATTTAACGGGAAAGTGAGTTAAGAATTCATGAATAGAAATGATAGACTTCAATGGTCGTAATACTTAAACTTAAAAGGAAGTAAGGTTTAATCGCCGATTTTTTGCTACGCATTTAAGTTATCGAAAACAAGTGATATGAAATAGAAAAAATAACATGTTCACAAAAGAGTTAAATTTCGAAAATTTTCCCTTATTTCAAGATACCACACTAGGCTATGATAACGAGTTTAGCTGATATGGCATCATTCGCTGAGGAAGCTTGCGATATTTTGTCATCATCATCGATGGTCAACAATATTTTGATTCGTATAACGCTTGCGACTCCTCGGGGTAATTATGTGATGGTATCCCCTTGTCTGTCACTGTCATAGTATCATAGCGTCAAAAAATTATCCGGGAAATATGAGAAAACCTGAAAATTGCAACTGATAAAAAGTTTTATAACGGGAATGGGAAAGACAGAACACCCAATACTTGCGGACAAATTCCTTTCATGAATACATTTACGCTTTACTCTTATCCAAAATGGGATTGGAGTGAGTGATATTGTCTCTTATGCGTTTTTGATTTCGGGAAGGACGAGAGAGGCAGGGTGTTTCTACATAACAGACACTTGGGAGTTGAGATTAAGTCATATATGGCGTCATATTGGACTTCCTACTTGTTTAGAGTCTCATTTTCCCGGATACAATAAAAATTGCTATGAATATAAAATGAATGCAAAACTTTGTCACTCTTCATACCGTTCGTCAACCTCATATTGATCCTTATCCACATCATTTGACTGCAAAAACAACTATTTTAAGAACAACTATTTCGTCTTGCAGTGCGATCCATGGCGCAGCACACATAAATCCAGTTTTCACATCTCTACCATTATAATTATTAAGTAACTATACCATATTTATTTGGTTGATAGCATCCCGCTTTTACGAGTGAGACATTTTGGGTGAATTTAAAAGCATATTTTTTTAAATTTTGCTCCCAGAAGAAGCAGGGATGTCAAGGTCTGCTAAGGTAACAAAGGGTGAATCGGACGGTGCTCTTTGAAATGAGCGCTTATCTCAGCGACGGAATCGTTTCAATCTGGACCCACCAGGGTGCGCGCTTCCCCTTTTTGCACAGATTTTTTTTTCGGGGTCAAGCGGTGGAAGCAATTACTCTCGATAAAACAGACGTCGGGCCAGGGAAAAAATTACCTTTTTATTTTAGAGCACGCACAATATTTTTCATCTCTTCTCGTACTCGAATCCCTCAGCGGTGGAAACTCACAGGCTGTGTGGCGGGCGAGTGACATGGGAGCGTGGGAGTTTGAAAGCGAACGGGCCCTAATGACGAGCCTTGTGTCACCCTTTTCAAATTCTCGAGTGGGTTATTTTCCGTCCGGTTTTTCATTGTTTGCGTCGCGCAGAAAGGGAGACGCGTTTTTTGAAGAAGCGTGGTTGATGGTTAAATGTGGGCCAGCTATTCTTCTCTCGCTAGGGCTTACATCTCGTGATAAAGAGCCGAACGTCAAAATCAGATCATATCTTTATTTCTGCTCGAATCGAAATATCATATCTTTCTGCGAAATGTTATTGTCTTTAATTTCGGGTTGTGGTTCTCCTGAAACTTCATACCGTGACTGCCAGTCAAGCGTCTGCGTGGCTAAAAGAGGGTGTAGTAACATGCCTGAGCCACAATGGGACATGCATGAGGTCTTAATAATGTGTGGTCGAGGAAAACGCGTGCATGGTAATAAATAGCAATATTAGTTAAATGAAACATAGCAATATTTCCACTGAATTCATTTGACCGCGACGCGCTTCACCGCTATGACAACATTTTCAAGTGCCAGTAGCCCTCTGAGAATGCTGTCGTAACAAGGAAATGCGTCATGCTCAAATGAATTCAGTGGAAATATTTTAATGTTTTATTAAAATAATATTTATAACTTTCATCGCACCAAATATAATACAAAATGAATAGTTGTAACGTCGACTTTAATTAATTATTTTTCACTATCACGCATTTTATTGGACTGAATAATTTTCCTGTAGAGTGCAATGATATTGTAATAAAACTCCCCGAAAAATCTTTGATCTTAAATTCTAAAAATCCTTGCAGTAACCAACGGGGTTTCACTGCATCAATTGTCATCGTATAAAGGAAAATACTGTCGAATCATGAACAGTTGTTTTGCATATTTCGGGTGAGGAAAATGACTGTATAAATATTTATTTTACTTTGTGAGTTGAAACTATTTGTATTTATTTTTCATATTATTAAAAGCTTGCCATTTTTAAGAACTGCACTACAACCAGCATAGTAATCATTTTAATACAGTTGGTTTAAATTCATTAGTCAAGGCCATTGTTCATGCTAGACTCATCAAATTCTGTTTTGATCGCTATGATTAGTTAAGTACTTATTGATCAGTTCTACAGCTGTCCGTTCGAGTAAATTCGTAAATGTTGCAGTGAAATCCAATATTTTCAACCAATTAATTAACTACTGATCAAGTATACTTACTTGTATTTAGTAGTTATAATAGTTTGGAAATAATTCATTTCTCGAGTGTATCAGCTTCGAAAAATGCATAGGTGTGTTCGAAATGTACACCAGAGTAACGAAAGGTGTAAAATAACTAGGTATGCAACCAGTCCCTAAATTTGCTACCGTAAGAATCATAAATATAAAAAAGTTGTGGTGGTCGTTTAGAGTGAGAATTTAAGGAAATAAATTTGAAAATACTCTTTATCTCGTTCACGTTCCTAAACGTGCAATGCTTTTTGAGTTAGCAATGCAGTAGTTATGAGGATTACCCACCTGGTCAATCGTCAAAATGACATTTTTAGTACCTATTAAATTTGTTATTTCTGATACGCACTGTAATAGTTTGGCTGAAACATGCATATAATTTTGTACACTCGAATTAATACAATTTTTCCTTAGTTTTTGAAAACCCTTCAACCCTCGCTAATCCGCAGTAACGGTGAAGTTTCTGCAACCCCACCTTTGTGAGCCTTCTATGTTCTCTTCCCATAATATAATGGAGATTTCCCTAATTTGCTTATGGTGAAAGTCAACGTTTAAACGGTGTGAGCAGTTTTGCACGAAATAGAAATTTGGTGGAATCCCCTAGCAACTACTTTGAGCGTTCGAAACAAATGCGAACACTTGCAGAGGCATCCACTGATGAAACTTATGCTACGCTGTTAAAATAAGTTGAACAGCTTGTGTATACACATATGCTCCATATGCAAATTTGAAGAGGTATTTTTGCTGAATAATGTACCGTGTGAATCAAATTCCCTTGCAAAAATCAATAGCAAATATTTTTACACCCAATTTTTTTTCAAGACTCTTGCATAAAAATTAAACCTATGCTATTTCTTCTTAGAATTAATGAGAAAACTAGCGAATAACGTTGAGAACTCATCGATATAACAGACAAAGAAACGGTTTCGCATTAAAACCTTCGTGCTATGGAAATTCTAGAATAGCATACAATAAAGTCGTATGCATAAGGGATCAGTTCTGTTCTGGCACAAATTGAAATTAGTGAATCGAAGGATTTTGGTTCCAGATACATAGGACAACTTGAATTTGAGTGTTTTGATGGAGTGCATCCGTTGCCCTAGTGAGTGAAAACCTGTGAAGAGCAGCAGTTATACGTCAAGGCAGTGCCAATCGCCGCGATTTGCGTGGGTCTCTCAGCAGTCAGTTTGTCACTTCGGAGAAATATGAGACACGGACGCAGTTATTCCATCCACCGAAAGGGTTGGCATGGAGGAATTGAACTATGACGCGGGTTTAGGGAGTGAAAACCGAATCTGATCGATGACTGATGCCTTTTCCTGCCTATTTCGGTATCGGTGATTGCTTCGGCATGTGACTCATCGGTATATATACATGTAAACCGTGTCGTTACGTACGCCGCGCGGCCGGTGGGCTGGCTGAATTTGCGCGAGACTTACTGTCGTCCAAATCTGGAGGATCTCGATATAAATCAAGTCGGGAGAAAAGTAAATCACTCGTAACTTTGACGCACGACCTCCCAATTTCCAACCAATCTGTCCTCTCATCTCGTTCTACGATTTCTCTTGATTATTGGTTCCAAGAATGGAGAGGGTCTATTTTTGCAATTAGGTCTAGTTCTCTGCTGTCTGTTAGCATTTCATTTTATCACGTTTTATCATACTTGCTTTCTTGTTTTTCCTTCCGGAAAAAAATCTTGCAACTCAAATTTCCACCACTTCCTGATTACCTACTGCGCTGAAGTTTACAAGATAGGTCAGAATTGGACGAAAATGCAATTTTCTTACTCTTTCACCACACTCGGAACAGTATTTCGTGAAATAGTTAGAAAAAAAATTAAATCTGGAATTCCAAAAAGGTAATAAAAAATGCAGGCGCTTCAATCATCATACCAATACTTAACTGACTTAGCGTAACTGCTATAGTCATCTAGTCCACTTGTCTTAGAATGCCGCTGTTGAACTCGGGAGTCTCGGGTCGAGACTCTCGAGTAGCCTTTTTTATTGTTTAGATTTTTGTTAGGATCAGTACTATTAAAGCTCATCATCATCAGCCATGGCCAATTATCTTGCGAGTGGTGCGACGCAGGTCTCCACTCAATAATCCTGTAACTTTTTCTTCTCGCACCCACATAGTTATTCTAGTTAACAATCTTCCCAACCAGTTTTACGTATTTTATTTGAGGCATTTTTTTCCGTTTTTGCCATCGACATTTCCTTCGAAAAGTGCCCTCACCTAGCAATCACCCCTCAATATATGGCCAGTTGAATGTGAATGATACATATTCTCTTTTATTATTTCTATAAATAAAAAGCAAAGACATAATAAACTCATCCACTATATCATTGCACATAAACTTCATTTGCGTGGGCAGCTTTCACTTTGTTCATTTATATCTTTGTTTCTTTTCCGAGTTTATTCGTTTAGCATATTTCACCAAGCTTTGCCTGACTCAATTATTTCCACATTTTCTAATTCAAATGAAGTTCCGATGCTACGAAGTGGCCATGTGAGATATTTGAGCAATTTTTACATCGGCCAGGGTTATATAATTTTCCCCCAGAGGTAAAATAAATTCGAATTTAATGACTAATCATATAAATTCATATAATCGCGCATGATTCCCTCGTACTATTAAGGATAGCAACGTTGTCTCAATTGATAGGATTAATGGCATCGCTCACTAGGATCACTCATTGCATGTTTTTTCATAGTTCTTACCTTGCATGTATTTGCACTAGGAATTACTAACTAATAGCAATTTTTAAAATGAATAATCATGTATACTTTTCTAGTGTGCGTAATATTTCTATGACCGTGTGGTGTGCATGTGGCGGTCCTCTTGCGTGCTGCATGTTGGTGATTTTTCACCCCCTGCCAAACACCCTAGAGGTGGCTCGCAGGGTATAATGTAGATGTAGATGATGCAGTTGAAAATATTTTGACCCCTTAATTTCCATCTTGTCGCATTGGTATATAGCTATTTATTATTGCCGGCTACCCTGCATGTATATTGAATGCGTTTTCACTGTTCACTTTTAAACTTCCTTTACATCTAGTAGGAGAATTCTAATGCGCAGAGCGGTATCACTCTCCTTATTGCTTTTCGGTAGACCGAGCGTCACCCAGAACAGTGACCCACTGTTTGAGCTGCGCCTGTCCGTCTTTCGGAAGGGATTGCGATGCTATCTCAGCTCTCAACTTGCTGGAAACTTGCCGAGGACTTGACTCTGATGCAGACCTGTCTGGACTTTAGTTGGCTGGGCTCACCTGTGCCCGATGGACTCGGTCGTTTGCTTTCAGTGCGGCTGAGGTGATGTTTATTCAACTGCCTGTCTCGAAAATTTGATTTTCAGACATAAAACAATGGAGAATATATATCTTTTTTAGCCCTTTTGTCAATTTTTAGCCGGGGTCTTATATTGGATCTTCAATCCGCAGCCTCCAGGCCGCATGCAGCCCTCCCGCTAATTGCGGCCCTTAGAGGCTAAAAAAAAATATTGTATCGCGAACCAAGTATCGACACACTCGTCAAAAATTAAAATGTGAAAAATTACATTGATTATTGAATTTATTAGCCAATGAAGATTAGGTATTACTCTTTGAGATTATATGTTTTTTTTTGGTGTTTTATTGATGTGGAGCTGAATTGATGTGAAGCATTGTGGACCTCCAGACGATGTGAAATCGATGTTTAGCCTTTGAATTAAAACATGTTGAAGACCCCTGATATAACCTGTCTAACCACCATTTTTGGGGAATTTTTACTACTTTAAGAATAAAAATCACTTTTGGCAATCAGATATCTTTCAAATATTTTCAACGAGCGTGCTGCGCCCGCTCCCAGCGGGCTTCCCCCGCTCTTTCCAATGCAGGTCCACAGAGGGATAGGCGCGTTTCTGATTCTAAAATGTAGAAAAAAAGGCAGGGTCTTATGTACAAATTTAATTGGAATGTTCATGGTCAAATTGAGGTCAGAGGACCTCTTTAAACACAGCATTGGAAGTAATTACACTATCCCTTGTTAAACGCACATGATGACTCATACTTACGTATCAACAGGAGACTTGAATGTGGAATCAGCCGCATTTTGATAAAAGTTATTTAAAGAATGCGAGATATTGTTACAAATGAACAAATGTATCAGTTTGTGCGCCGTTAACGTCAAGAATATTTACCGAATTTTAATTAAGAATATTTTATTTATTTATGTATATATTTTAATATGTTTTTTTTGTTTTTTTTAAATTATTTAAAACCAATTTTAGGAAACAATAGCAATATGTATTTAGTAAGTAAGATATGCCGTCGCATGTTTTCTGACAAATTATGTGCATTTTGGTACCTCATTTATAGAGTTTGGTTGCGTATAAGTTGAGAAAAAGGTATCTATACAGTAGAAATAATATAGAAGATTATTTTGTCTTCATCCACCACTAATACCGGAGTTGGCTAATTCGTGGCAGACTTGGAACTCTGGGACGTAATTTTGACTTAATGTAATAGAATGAGCTCTGTTTGGTCTAGTTATATCATACCGTCAATAGAGTGAAAATTATTTAAACGATTAAGACGCATTTGCAATTTAACAACAAATATTTTCTCTCAATAGTAGACTTTATTCTCCTGCATTACCGATCAATCCCTCCCAACACCCTATCATTTCACTTGCCCATTAGAGAGTAGAGTATTCATTTAATTAAGCAATTACTCTCCACGTTTATGAGTAAGTATTTTAATATTATAGGAGAACATGCCATGTGTAAGTGAGTGAGCTTAGTGCGTGGTGGGCTTTATATTCTCATCATCCTATTTTCAATGTGCAATTCCATATATACGCTTCTTATCTATGATAACATTTGAGAATTGCGTGCTCTTATTCTTTGGATGAATAGGAATTTCATGAAAACCCTCTGCCTCTTTGATGTGTGCATTAGGGTGAGGTTTTATGACTGTGAGTGCTTCAAGGTGTTCGTCCGTGTGTGGCCTCGTATGTGGGCTGCGATGCCGCTCCGTGTTTCGTTATGTTAGTCATTCTTGGCACGCGACGTGTGGTACGTTACAGGCGTGCTTGCGATCGGGCCGTGGAGGATTATGGTTGGGAGGCGTGGTTGTGACAGTCAATTTGGAGAACTGAACTAAGACTAAGTTCACTACTAGACTAAGTACTAGACTAAGTTCTAACTAATTGGAAATTCGTTTTCTTAAGTGAACGCACAAATGGTGCCTTTTTATATATGTTTAAAATTTCAGGTCACACCTGATCATGTTGCAGAATACGGTTCTTTATGATTCTTTAAAAGATTATTATAAGTTTCGTAGCCCGCTGGTATCATAAGGTTCACGACCGCTGTTGACTGCGCTATTTTTATGTTTGAAAATTATCCAACTCGTCTGAGTGAGTGACATATCCTAAGTAAGTGCGATGCATAACCATCTTCAGGAGTCAGATACATGATACGAGAATTTCCAATACAATTTTTGGCTAAACGGCAGTTTTTTTGAGTATACAATGTCATTATAAAACTATAAATTCTGGTGTTTGGAGAAGGAATACAATATTTGATTTCATTAGAATGATAGTTACCCTCTCCAATTACCTTTATGAGTGTAACACCAGAACGGTCTGGCTTGGCCTACCCCCTTCAACGATCTACGGTAATCATAACGATCCCTTCAAGTCAGTTTCATATGTATTCGGTATCCACATACAAAGTAATAATTCTTTTCCCCTGGGATAGTTCTACTACGGAGAATCAAGGACAGAATTTAATATGCAACGGAAACTACGCCTGATAAAACGCTTCTTTTAATTACAATCTTTCTTGCAGATGGATTAATTTTATCCCAGGAGCCGTTAAAGATAAACTTGATATTTTCGTACAAATTTTTAACAATTGACGGTCATTATTTTACCCCCCTTATGTAAACTATAACGAGACAAAACATCACGAAATAAAATTACCCTAAGACCCACAGTTTTCAAATTGCATTCATCTCAAATAGTAAAAGCTTCAAATTGATCCACTTGGTCATTCCAGTGTTTAAGTCTAGGGATACGCTAAATGGACATGGTGGTCGATATATACCAGGAAAAAATACTACTGCTACCATTACCAATACCACGCATAGCTCGTCCGTCAAAAAGAGAAACTTTGATTTCGGCCGTACGACGAGAGCGCTGCAGTCTGTGAGGGAGGGTTGGTTTTGAAGGGTCGGATGCGGCGGATTTGGGAAGCTGTGTCCGTGGGCTGGAATGGATGGGGGCGATTCACTCCGTGTCTCGTGATTGATCGGGCCAGCGCAATGATTGAGCGTGTGTGACAGCGTCGTGACCGTGTGAGCGATGAGCACGATGACGAGCGCGTCCCGAATGCGAAGCCCAATGAGAGGAAAATGAGAGCGCCGGGAATGAGGGCTGGTCAAATTCCCAGCCGATGGGGTAATTACCGCTAGATATGTACCCACGACATCGAGAAAGACCCATAATGAGGGCATCTATTATTTGAAGAGCTTTAGCCCCGGCGGTAGCTTGTACTTTTCATACTTCCCGATCTCTTAAAATTTAGGATAGCTTGAGTCGCACTGGGTATCTAGGCTCTGCATGTGAAGTTACACTTAACTTATATATTACAATAACTTATATTATAACCCATTAACTTATATATATCCAGTAGAATACTTGGTGACTGATACTTTAAGAGAGCTTAATTATTATGGTAGAAACGATCGAATGGATAAGATTAGTGAAATAGACAGCAGAAAAGATGAATTTGAATTTATTTTCTGCGTACATTCGAGGATCATAGTACATGCGATAGTTTACCTCTCGAATAGATTGATTTGGACAAGGTAAAATAGGCTTTCATGTAAAATGAATCGGTAACTTATTGTTTTTTTAAATACTTACTATCTGATTGAATTATTTGGCATGTTATAACTCATGCATGAATCACTTAGCTACTACGCTAAAGTTTCATTTATCTATCACTATCAAGAAGTTTTGTTTTCATGGTAGCATATCGGTGTCTTTAGCACTCTTCTAGTTTCTGGTCTGAGCGCTTGTCGATGCCCTGAAGGCTTGGCCTGTCGTTGTCTTGAGTCCCGGCGAACGAGCGCGTTTCTGATTAAGGCCACGATGAGTGCTGCATGGCTGGTGTGGAATCGCCCCATGCCACACACTCTGAAGGTAGTTTGCACGATACCTCGTTATTGTAGGTGCAGATTACTGCTTGATCGCTTTGTGGAATGCATTTGAACAGTATCAACACTCAGTTACAACGCCTTTCAATCTTATTACACCAAAATATTTTTTAAATATTTTTCTTAAATGTTGTTTGTTTTTGAAGAATACAACTACTAACCCAATTTTTGGGTTTTTACCAACCCAATGTGAAGGCCTTAGTGTTATCTTTTTGCTGAGATAATATAGAAGCTCAGCGACCTGTCCATTGGATGGGACGTTCAGCCGCGGTCTCCCTAGCTCCTTTCGTTAAGAGCAAACTAATTTTGACGCCGGGTTTCCCTCCATCCTTTATTTTCCGCCCTGACCTGAGGCAAAAATGACTTCAGCGGCAAGTAGCATCCTCATTAAACCATTCCATTAACTTTAGATCTAAGTAATGGTTACTACATATTTTGTGATCCTGTAAAATTGGGCGATTTTTCTAGTGTCTTATTCAGGAAAGTTCGGGACGTTGAAAGTGTACATTGACTAAATACTTTTCGAGAATGGGGTAATTACCACTTGATATAATGTTAATATTCGTAATGAGTATTCCTCAACCTATTGCTTACAGATAACACGAGCGAGCGAGGTGGGAATATGGGCATAAATATTTGATGGTCACATTCTCTCCATATTATTCATGTGGCGCCAAACAATTGTCAGAATTAATTCCGCATCGTAGTCGTAATAAATGTATGCGTAATATTAAGCTGTACATAAGCACATCAGCCTCAATAGTGGATATACTGTGAAATGAGCAATCAATTTTTCTGGAAAGTTGCGCGAATGGTCCTGAAAATTTTTAATTTCCAAGGAAATTAAGCTGAGTGTCCAGCGTGCAAATACATGGCTCATATTTTTGGCGTGAAATGAATACCCAATATGTGAAATGTTTCCAACCAGAAGGGGACGCAAATCGAATGTTTTTTTGAGTGCGGAAATTGAAAATTAGGGCAGTTGTAGTCAATGCATTAGTACTTGTCATTACACTCGTCATTTTCCTTAAGAAATTTTTTCGAGAAAATTTTTCTTATATTTAACATGAGTTCAGCCCATCATAAAAAATTGGAGCTCTCACTTTTCTACATTTCAAGGATTAGGTTTACACTCAAGTGAAATATTTTATAAGTGAATGAAAGTGATTTGATTTTATAGATGATTAAATGGGTTTTATTGATACAGAAAAACAATAAACTCTACACTCATATTTGTGTGCATTTTGAACGGTGTATATTCTCTTACGATAACAAGTAAAAGTCTTCATTTTCTTTTTATCTAAATGAACCGTTGCTTTTTTATTCGTCCAGAGTTTTTATATTAATCAAAGTAAAAATGAAATATATTCCAATAATTTCGTGACCCTAGCTGTCGGATGCTTTTAATAGTTGAGAGCATGTCAGCACTTGTATTGAGGTAATCATTAGTCGGTGAATTAAAAATTTCCTGTAATATTTCATTGAACAGCAAGTAAAAGTATTGAAACCACTATGTTTTCGCTAATCGGTCATGTGTAATAGTAAGTTTTACGGTGGAGTTCCTTTATTTACAAGGAAATTATAGCCAATCATGGAAACGATTAGCATCAAACAACTGAAATTATAAAAAACTTGCTAAAGCAAAGTAAGATTTGGCACTTTTACAATCGCCTTGAAATCCAGAAAGGGTTACGATGAGATTTTGCATAGGTATATTTTTTTGGCCAAAAATTTTGCTCTTATCCTTCACCCGTGGCTCTTTGCCCGAATGTAAAAATCTCGTTCTCTCCGTACTTTCACGCAAAAGGCGAGCAAGTAACCACGCACGTGGCCTTTTCCCCGTTTTTTTCCCCAAAGGAGAGTGCATCTGTCATTCTGGTAATGCGTTTTTTACGACTTAGGAGGTGAACGCGATCCAGTTCCTTCAGGAATAAAATGAAAGCTTTTCGCAATACAAAGGGAAACGAAAGAGGTTCGAATTACATCGAGTATTTCCATCCTGTTTCCTCGTGGCTGAAAAAGACACGTTTTCTACATTGCAGGCGGCTGTGTATCGCAATGAAAGATGCCAGTATAAAGATCTAATGAGTGAAATGTAACTTACATTTAATCCTTCTGTCATTGATAAACGTTGCTGCACGACGACGTTGAGAATGACGGTTCCTGCATTTACGAGAAAACTATGGCGAGCACAATAAGATTTATTGTAAATTACAATTGAAAACTTTTGACAGATTATGCGGTCTCTAATGTTGTGGTCGAACCTTTAATAGTTGTTACTGGAGTAAAAATTTATATTTTTATTATATCTAATCGGTGATCAGTGTTACTTTCTTTTCGTTAATTACGAATGCTGTCATTTTTAATGTTTTGTCTCACATGCCACGGTATATTGTAGGATATTATTAATGTGTGTCCACCTGGCAGTAGTTTATTCCGATATAAAACGTATGGAATGTATAATTAATGAACCCCTCGAGTTGGTGTGGTAGCTTGTTCGCTGACTTCCCACCCTATTCATCTGGGTTCAAATTTGATTAGTTACACAGATTTTTTAGAGGCTCCACGATCCCTACCAGTGCTTTGTGTGGTAGGCACTTCAAGTTCAGGATTTCTTTCATTGAATAGTATGCTAATCTGTGTTATTCTTAGTTCCTTTCGTTAAGAGAAAGCTATTTCTACATATTAATATACATAATACCCCGAAATCCCCTAATCCATAATACCCCTAAAAAGGCGTATGGTGGAGGATGCTATGACACCAGCCGTTTACTAATTAAAAGCAAATGCTCTAACCAAGTTCCACCAAGCATTTTTTGGAGTCCTTTATGGTTCGGCACCCATACATTGAATTCCCATACCCTTCCGTTTGGCAAAATATCTCTAAATTTTTTGTTACTCTTGGACCTGGAAATATAGTGGAGGGTTATTATGTGATGTTCTATCCCCATTACTATCCAGTCAGTGAAATATCTTAATTAATCTCTTAATCGGTTGGTAATCTCTTCGTTGATCGTTTCTGTTGGATCTGGAAAAACAGAGAGGGTCAAATATGATGTCTTCCGTATCGCTCATGTAGATTTCCGTTTTCTATAGCTCAATCAATCCATGCCTACCGCACAGCATCCAGGTCTCTTGCGTCTCCCAGCCTAATTCGTTTAACATAAACGCAAATTATGACGCCGGGTTACTCTATACACTTTCTTAACAACGTTCGTATTATAATTTTGAAGTCAACTAAGGCAATTACTGTAGCTGTTAGTCGGTCGCCTCCTCAAAATACCAGACCATGAGAGATTTTCATATTCTCCGATTTTGCTCATCCACGGTCGCGAGGCCCGCTTTGTCTGTTGTAGCCCATCGGTAGGAGTCGCCCTCTTCTTATCATTCTTGGGCAAACCTTTCCCTTTGCCTCTCTCCATGAACACCGCTCTTCGTTTAGACGAGCTGTCGGATGTTAGGTTGGCAGCGGTTTGAATGATGGTGCCACTTGGCGCTGCCCTGCTTGTCCTCTCGGAGGAAAATGCTTAAAGATAAACAGAATGTTCCAATGGGAAGAAGGATGTGGGTTGAAGCATTTCAAGAGCAGAATGGTTAATACAAAGGAGATGAGGAAAAAGAAGGGTTTAAATCTGAGTATTATTTTCTTTCTTAAGGTAAGGGATGATAAAAATAGTAAATGTATAACTTAAAGTTATTGTAATTCATATTATCTCTATATGTATATAAAAGGGGATGCCTGGTTGTCTGTCTGCTATGCGTTTCCATACGGCTGGACGGATTGCGACCAATGTTAGTACATATGTGCATCCTATGCGCATGAACCCCGAAGTGCTACTTTCGGCTGCGTCCGACGCGTCATTTGCGCCGTTTCCCCATTGCTGGTTGTTACGACATGTCATGCAACTTCTATGGTTGGACCTCTTGCCGAGTTGTCACACCTCTGGATACGCTCAAAGAGAAAATGTAAAAATCCTCACATGCGGCCATGAATTCCCGCTTCTCTGGGTACTACCCTTCGCGAGCAACGCCGGAATGCTTGCTAGTCATTAATAATATCTAAATTTTTACTCTACTTAAGATTGCCACTAAGTTATTATTATCGCAGAGTGTAAAAACCAATTTTGCATAGGACAAGTAAATTCACTTTGCACGTTCCTCGCTAATAATCAAATACTGACCATAGTCATTATTATGGTAGTAATCATTGATACCGTACTGATCGTGGTAATGACATGAGTGTCATAATAATGCTCGTTAGTAAAGTGAGAATATGTTGCGTGCCAAGTAAATTTAAATACGAAAATAACAATTAGTGATAAGAGATGTTTTATCAAAAGACTAGTGTTTGGTTTTATTCGTTCTGATGTCGCGCTTTTATCACGATCCTTACCGCCTTCGAATAAAAAATTCTCCTGGGACTTGGGCCACGAATTTTAAAACAAAGGGTTCTTCGGTCGGTCGCTGGATATTTTTTCAACCACCGCGCCTTTAAATAGGTTTGAAAAAGTCGCCACTCGCGTCGCTGATGACAGAGCAATTCGAATTTGACGAGGAAATGATATGTAACTAAGACTGTTAAGCGAAATTGTGTTGTAATTTTTAAATTTTTTTCCAATTGATTATACGATAGTTTATTTCTAAATGTCAGAATCGATTAAAGTTGATTAAGTTTCCCTCAGTGATAATAAAACAATTTTTGAGTCACGTCATTAGAGTTTGTCGATAAGTTGCGAGAAAATATATAATTATCATGGAATTTTATTTTTATGGCAATTTTATATCATTTCTGGTGTATTTTTATTACATACATATGTATATTTATTATTATATAATCAATTTACATAAAAACATTTTGAAATTACACTAAACGCTTGATTCTGGCACTTCTCCATTATTATAATCTATCATAAGTCTTACCTACACATGGTGGGGATGGAAGCTTACAATTCTAGGGCATCCCGGAGGGTAATACAACTTAAACTTAATCAATGCGATAAAAACATTGAATAACTATCACCGTTACTAGTTTTTTTTTCTCAACCGTCGCATTCTGCTCCATACTTTCCTTTCACGTAGTCTTGCTGGGTCCGTCCTCCTTTGCTCCACGCGTCACGTGACCCTCGTATCGGAAAATGACGGCTTACTTCTCGCTAACTCCCATTCTATTCCCCGCCCTTTTTTCAGCTTTGAGGAACTCGATACCCTTGAAATTGTCCTCGCGCTGTTTGCATACCTCTCTCAAACGTGATGCTCTTGCTTTTGGTCTCCCGTTGGTACCTGCATGCGAGGAACTGGTTGACGCTACCGAGCCTTCAATTTTTTTTACCCAAATCCTTAATGATTAGGAACCCAGGCTCTTTTCTTTCGCCATTTTTTTCGACTGTGGAAGTAAGGGTTGTTTTCTCTTTTTGCTCTCGTTTCCATCAAACAAAATGGTCGTGCCCATCTCAATGTGGCTTTGCGCACATGCTCGCTGTTTTTTTTACGGTATCTTCCGCGTCCTGTCCTTCCAGCTCCGATTCAAGGGGTCGTGTTTTGTTTCCTTTCTGTCCGACAACAACCTTTTTTCGCTTCGTGACAGACATGAAAGAGTCTTTACATGTTACCTCCTCCAGAAATGCTCAAACAGGAATTCCTCGCCTTCACCATGCTCCACTCATATTAATTAAAGCTCATTGAGTAAAATAATTGGTTAACTTTTCATGTCCTTTCTTTTCAAAGTATCCACTGCCCTACCTGTTCTCGTCAATTCTCCTACTGGAATAGGCGTAAGATATTTTTATAAAACGGACTGTAGAAATGTTACTTTGGTAGAAATAAAAGGTGAGTGCTATATCACGTAGAAAATATTTTGACGTGTTATTTACTTTATTTAGCATATTTAAGTCTGCGATATCATTGTCATATATTACACTCACCATTTGTTTCTAATTTATGATAGAATTTGTACATGTTAACACTGCTATAAACAAGAATGGAAAGTCTTCTAGTTGCCTGAGAAACGTCCTGGATTAACATCTCACTCTATTCAAATAGCTATCCCTTGATGTGTATGTGTTGGCCAGTGTGCCACAGTGCATTAGTAAATCGTGATGGATTTTCATCTTGGTAATCTATTTGGCATTGGAAATCTATCAGACACATTTCACTGATAATGCATTATGTTGGACAATATATCCGGTCTGGAAAAGTCAGCTACATACATTTTTTCACATTTTTCTCAGTTCCCTGGGTGTTAATAAAGCCAAATAAAGTCTTTTTACTTCAGAGAAAAAAGGCTAAGTAGTTATTAAATTATGCCTACTTTCCGGGTTAGGATCTTCCTAAACGTTAATCGAATGTGTACTTTCCAAGGCTTAATAGTCTATGGCCTAGGCAGAGTAAAAAACCATGAAGAAACTTTAGAAGAATATCGGTTTAAATGTTGGCTAATTTCTAACTTTAGTTAGGTACGTTTCTTTGATTCTGCTTATCAAATGTATAACCATGGTATAGTGCAGCGGTTCCCAAACTTTTTCTTTCCGCGACCCATTTTAGCTCATTCTTTTTAGCCGCGACCCCCTAAAAATGGTCATCCAAGTTTAAGTACGTTGTTCACCATATTATTAGTATCTCGCGACCCCTTTCCGAACGGCCTACGACCCCCTTGGGGGTCGCGACCCCCACTTTGGGAACCGCTGGTATAGTGTAATCGCTATATGCCATTTTCCGAGAATTTTTGGAACACTATTTTCTCAATGTGGGAACCCAAATAGCTCCGAGCCATTTAATACAAATCTTATACATTTCTCCCAATAAACTAAATACAGTCTGATAACCGAAATGACCAAAGGTCCGTTGTATATCATCAATGCATGATGGCCATGAGGAGGGAACGAGACTTAAGAAGTTACCAGGGGAGTGCGCATTATAACGTATGCTCTGCCCAAATTATTTAACTCTGTTTATACAAATTCTATTATTATCGGTGTTTTCGTATACAAAACTCCTATTAAAATGGCGTCGTTTTAACTTAACTGTTTCGTTTTGCATTTTGTTCCAGATTTTTTGTATTTTCATCCGCTTTTTCCGTGAAAATAGTATCCAAAGCCATTTTCCCTTTAGCATTAAAGATGAAATAAACATTTTTAATGTGCTTCTAATTTTTCCGTTGAAAGCATGCTACGCCATAGTATTTTTTTCCGTTTCCGATCCATCGCCTGATACTCGAGGTGTTCATAATGAAAAATTGCCAGTTTTAACACTTTCGCAGATATTCTGTTGGCGTCACGAGCCCAAGCCAAGAGTGGTACCGCTTCTCAGTTACTCCTGGGCCTTGTCCACGGTCTGGACGTGGTGCATCATTGTTTGCACTCACGTTTTTCCCTCGTACCTTCTTTTCGCTCTCGTTTCCAACAAACAAAATGGAGGTGCCTATCTCAAGGTGTCTTTGAGCACTAACTCGTTGTGTCTTCCTAACGGTTTATTCTGCCTCCTGACCTCCCAGCTCCGATTCAAGGGGTGCTATGTTGTTTCCTCAGTTTCCTTCGGCTAATAACGACCTTTTTTCGCTTTATGGTAGACTTGAAAGACACATTACATAACAGCGCCTTCAGATATGTTCAAACCGGAATTCTTCTTCTTGCTTTGTAATATTCCTGTTACATTAATTAAAGCCCATTGAGTGGAGTAATTGGTTAATTGCTCTTATTCTCTACTTTTAATATATCCACTGGCTTACCTGTTATCGTCAGTACTCCTGAGAGAATAGACGGAAAATATTGTGAACCTCGGAAACGGAAGAATGTGCTCCCAGATTTATATTTTAACCACGGTATTGAATCATCAAGAAACCACTTTAACGAGAGTGCTTTGAGTGATGATGAGAATAGCATCTCTAATTTTATGACCCAGCCTTCTTAAAAACACATAAAAGTCGAGCGGTTGCTCAGTTACTTTTTTGTAAGAGGCGAAGGAGAGGAGGTAATCGCCGACCACTCAGGGTTTTTAAAAACCATACCTTCGATTCGAGTGTCTTGGTAGTGAGTGAGTGATCACTCATCGGGTAATTGAGATACGGAACACGCAGACAGTCCTCAAAGCGATACATTGAGGTTTCTTCCACTCCTCTCGTCAATGTCGACATCCCTCACGTGGCGCTGGTGTGTATAGTGCCGATGTAAGGGGTGGGTCGGGCGAAGTTTCCTTTTTCCTCCCTCATGAAAACCACTCTTAAGCCCTTCTTTCTCCCTCTTCAACCCCTATCCAATGCTCGAGAGAAGAGGGTTTGCGTCCGAACGGGGGGGGGGGCTTTTTCTCCCCATCCCCTGTATGGTTTTTAAGCCCTCAATTAGACGGGTCGTAACGAGCCGATCAATTAATTGATTTTTTCCTCCTTGGCACAACGAGGCTCCAACGAGCGACGACGTCAGTTCATGCGGGAGGGATCCCGTACCACAAAACGCTCATTCGGGGGCCTCCGCCGTGCGATGGTGCAGCGGTGTTCTCGTAGCCCAGGCAAGTGGTGCTTCGTGGCAGTGGTTTTTCTTTTTCGCTGAGCGATGGTTTATCTCCGGCTGTTATCAATGTCCACTCATTCACCCTCTGGTGGAGGAGACTGGGCCTGTTTCAAGTTTTGCGATGGCATTGAGGAATGAGGCTGACGCGAAATCTCGCGTATTTTGTTCTCTGATCGATAGATTTCTGATTGGAATGCACGAGTGTGCATTGATTCTGGGGATGACTCTTGTCTTGAACATGGATGTATGAGCTGAAGAATCGTTTCTGTAATTAGAATCAGGCCAAGTTGCGCTAAGTTATACACTGACGGCGATGAAGCGGGTTAATGCGTGTTCCTAGCTAAGCATTATACCTATGGAAGTCTTCACCGATTTTCTTATTGCCAAGTAAAATAGATACCTGTGTGTTTCCATTTTTCTACCCATCACCATAGGCGCCGACTCCATGGGGCTTGAGGGGGTCCGAGCCCCCTCAAAAATCCGTTATGGGTGTGAGGAAAAAATATGTCAGGCATGTCGATTTTCCCCGTAGTGTCCAGATATCGAGATTCGATTAATCAGGGTTCTCATGTTGAACACATGACTCTTCTAAAATGCTTAAAAAACTTAAAACTCACTACTTAGAAAATATCCCGGGGCAAGATCCCCGGTTTGGGCCCCCCCAATATTTTTTGTAAGTCGGCGTCCCTGCCCATCACCTACCATTCGAGACATTCTCAATGAAGAATATCCAGATTCTATCCTTCCCTAGATACGTTGTTGACGTCACGAATTAAATACGACATGTTATTGTTCCCAGTTACTGCTGGGCCGTTTCAACGAACCCCTCACGATGCGCTGTTGTTTACACTAATGTGAACAATTCCTTCTTTTGATTGGCTACTCTTGTGAACGAGTTAAAGAGTCGAAACTCCAATGACGTCACCAACTCATAAACAATGGGCAGTGGCATTATTCGCGTTTTCTTTTTTTAAACTAAAAAGTAAAAAGGCTGAATGGGGTGATTCTCTTTCGATTTGTAGTCTATCTTACCATTCCATATTCCCAATTCTTTTATGATATGGATTCTCAGTCTTTCCTTTCAAGTTTCTCGATGTTTCCTGCAATGATGGCCATTCTGCTTTTTTGCCCGAGTAAGGGTTTACCCAAGACAAGGGTTTTGACTTTTATCCGTTGAATGAGGCATTATTACTAGCAAGTGCCGATGCTTGCACACCCTGTACATAAGAAAGGACTAGACATGTCATGCTTGTGAGGAGTAGGTAAAACATACATATTAATTCCCTTGAGAGTTGGAATTGATTACATTTCCGAGTTTAATTTTAGGAGCTGCGAAATATTTCGCAGTCAAATCCATGAAAAGGTTACTTGGCTCAAGAATATGGCGTTTGCATAATAATGTCGTGAGAATTCAGCGTCATTGCAGTTAGGTATTGTAATAATTATTGCAGCTTTATCTCCAAGATTTTGAAAGTGATTTAAAGGCAGGCAAGTGGATAGCGTAATCATCACTGCCATGGACAATTAATGTAGATAATGTCAGGATAAGACGGACACTTTCAAGTAAGGCAAATTAGACATTCCTTCACTTCAAGTGTGGTAATAAATGTATGCAACAAGGACGATTGCATTATGATATTTCATCTGAAGAGGAAGTGGGATTATTTTATGAAGCGGGCACCGATTTTCATAATTTCATAACATTGATTTTCGTTTAGGTAATCAAATTTGTTAATTCCGAAGATATTATCGTATTGGAAATATCATCTCCCAAAATTATTCATAGCGTCCTATGCCATTACGGACTTGAAGAACATATAAAATTTATTAATGCAATGCTACTTAATGGGGCGCCCTAGCGTTTGAATTTCCCAATTTAACGACTCACGAAGGCCTCTAGCAGCGCGGCAGCGCCGGGATATGGAGATAGAAGCCGAAGCGCCGCGAGGGAGAGAAAGGGGAAGGCAACTCCCCTCCCAACTTCACAGGCGACGACTACGAGGAGAAATTTGATACTCAGGATGAATTTGATACGGGTCGCTGGAACAGGGGTCGCAGTCGAAGTTGATATATGACACCTAAGTGGCAGCGAGCCAATTAAAAATAGTAGAAGCCAACTTCTGATTCCTCTCTTATGCGCTGAAAAAATAGGCCTGTGAATGCGAAGGTCCTTTTGAGTTTACACCTTTTCCGAAATTGTTTGCGATGATATCTACATTATGTAAACAGGCATTTCGTCAACATAACGCCGCCGACCTCGGTGGCGGCTGGGTAATGTCCTCACCTGCCATACACTAAATCGCGGGTTCAAGTCTCGCTTGGGTAGGTTTCCCCTATCCGGGGCTTGGTTGTTCGTGTAAATAATTGTTTAACTTTTTGAATACTCAATATAAAATGGCTCAATTTGGGCTCTATTCGGTGGTTTGGGAATATAACAAAATTAAAAGAATAAAATTTCAGCATTGAATTGTGGTTTATGATGTTATTTAAACGGAATGTAGAGTCTTTTTACGTAAAGAAGATATCATCGCTCGCAGTATTCGAAACGGAAGGGAAAAACAGGTGGCAAACGAAAAATGAAGAGGTATGATATATACTTACGTGAAATATATTCAACTAACATAATTAATTATTAATTAAGTGTAACAATACATGTCAGCTAGCTTGCTTGAAAATCACACTTGGATGCGGAAAGCAATGGTTACTTAAGTTACAGCTAGAAATATTTTTTATTAACACCGATGAAAAGAAGCAATAAAACAGAACACGATGAAAAAAGTTCTGTGGGAGAGCCGAAACCTGCATTTCAAGGCAAAAGTAGTACTTAATTATATTTCATCATTTTTTCTGACATAACACTCATCAGAAATCACCTCGCAAGCATTTTATATTTTGAAAATGCAATGGAAAACATGAAATTATACATGAACCATTATAAATTAACAAAAGTTTTTAAATCATAAGAAAACATCAAGAATAAGATCACCAGCTCCACAGCTAGTTTTCATTTGCATTCAAGGGAAAAGTTGACCCCGTGATCATCACTGAATCTTGGCATTGATGCTATGATGCGCGAGGCTTTGTGATTCAGAAGCCCTTGAAAGGTCCACTTTAATTTTTTTCTTCCACTGATGTCCCCTCTGGGTATGAAGATTTTCTTTTCGTCTAGCCCTTTCATAACTAGGATAAAGCTGATAGCCACAGATCTTGGCCGTCTTAGGAATAATTTTGGATAGAATTTTTTTGTTAAATTGCCATCAACAATCAGCGAAATAGCTTCTTCTGGCGTCAGTATATTTTGAGTTGTAGGTATTTTCCTCCATTTCTGTAGTATCCGTTTCCCTCGGGTGGGGTTGGTCGTGGTCATTTCCGCGATTATCTTCACTGCCGAATCATTCCCTTGCAAGCGCAGTGTCACAGATGTGGCTAGCGATAGCTCAGCTGCTGTTGCTTTCTCAAACCAGTAACTTTTCTGCTCTTATTGCTAGACCTATCACTAGACCTCTTAGTCTTTCTTAGGCCTTTCTTTGCTGCTTTACCCAGAAAAACCAGGAATTAGATAGCAATAGTGATATAAAATCGCCTAGGAGGAATGTAATTCCAATACGAATACGTTAAACAATAATAGGTTGCAAACTGTGTAAGGAGTCTCAAGGAGATCATTATGCATGTCAGCTGGGTATATCCTTCTCTCACAGACATCGACGTTTTTTTCAAAGTTGCTGGTTCTCTTACATTTGTCCCATTTCTGGAAATACGTATTGAAAAAGTATTATTTCATGGCATTCTGCATTATTTCCTTTGTCTTCACTTCTTGCTCCAAGATAAACTTATTGAGAAGACATTGAACGGCAAATTTACGTTTTGAGGACAACGAATTTCCACTTCCATTAAAAATAACTTCATGTATTTCTTTTCGTGTCACTTTCATTCGCTCAATTTTTCTTATCCGAAATATCAACAATCTGAATCATCAAAGATGAAAATCGAAATTAGAGTATAATACCCTGCATAATACAACACACGAAATCAGTGAGATATTTATCTTGGAAAACATAGACACCTTTTTATCGTTGCGAGATATCCTCCAGTAGTGGTAGTTCGTCCTCAATGCTGAAATCTCACGCTCTAGGGAAAATAGACCTTGGTTCCTCGCTTCCGTAGCACAAGCACTGAGATCCTTTGACACTTACTAGTAAAAGTTGACTAATTTGCTCGGTATAATCGTGAAAGGAATGTTTTTCAATAAATTGGGAAGAAGCATTTGTGGAAAACCCCGTGCGAGCCACCTCGTAGAAATCACCTGTATCGTAGATAAGCGATCCTCAAAATGACCAAAACCCTTTATACAATGAGGCAATAAAGCAATTAGTGGCATTTCTACAAACGGACATCTACCTATGCTTTTAGTAGAAAACTTTTCAAACGCTAGATAAAAATCGCAAGACTGAGGTAGGGTTTACGGTCACTATAGGGGTTACCGCGGTAGGCAGGGTAGTGCCCGCCGCCACTCTTGAGCCCTTTCCAATGTTTGAGCTGATGGGAGCTATGAAAGACCTAGGAGAATGTGGTTAGCAAAATGCGGGTGCATTGCGGTAAGATATGGGTTCTGCAAGAATAAGAAACTATTTCCTTGCAGCCGCGCGCTTTCCGAGACAAGCTTCTGACTTGCCTGCGCAATCGTTGAGTCCGTAACATATATCTCATGAATAAAATCGTAATTAGAACATTAAAAAATCCAAAAATAATACTTATAAGGAATTTATAATGTATGCAAGTGTAGAAAACTGTAATGTCGTCTCATCTTTAGCGAAATATCCTCAACTATAACTAATGCTCAACAAAATTCCGCATCTAATCACCGCGTCGGGAGGTTGGACACTCGGGCACATAACTTGATAGGAGAGGTGTGGTGGCAGGTTGGTGCAAGATTTCTCTTTTGAGAATCAGAGTTGATAATTTTTTGTTATGCTACGTAAAATCTTAATGTGAAAAAACATGAAGTTTTTCTCTAACCATGTTATCAAGACGTGAAAAATATAACATTGTAATCGTTTCATAAAAAATAATAGAAACTATCGATAGAAAATAAATTTTAACTACTACGGAATCTAAACATATTCATTCTTGTTATGGAATCCTTAAAAATTACTCACTTTAAAACAAAACGCAACTGTAGACATATCCCTCTGACAATTTTATCGAAAGATAAGAAAATATTATTGAGATCATTTTATGTTAATTTGACAGAAGTCTCTCTTTGTTGCACGTCTTCCATTTCCAAGGCTTCAATTCTTTTCGACGGCGTCGTTTCCCTTGGGGGAGGAAAACATTTCGCCTTGAATAGCAAAAAAAGACAAGCTTATGGATAGTCGCGCTAGTAAGTCAAATTGATTGTTAGCAACTGCTGGATTTCCGTAACTTTTTACTCAATACCAAATAATATCAGTTGCTTCTTATGGTTATGGATGATTCATCCTTATTCCACTGTTGCATTTATTAGCCGTTTCCTACCCTTTATTACGTTTATTTCAATAAAGGGAAGAAAAAGGCAAAAGTAAGATATAAGAGAGGAAAAGCGAATAGGGCAGGAGTGAAAGCAGGAATGGGTAATGCGAGTTATCGCTGTTCATTACGCCCTCACCGGAGAGCGGCTTAAAACTAAAGTGAAAAAGGTTTGGGGGTTTATCGATTCGCTAATAAGGACAAATGACGAGAGTCCGCGATATAGCTATTTAATGCCACCGTTCAGCGAAGCCTATGCTTTGGAGCGCCTAGTGTCATTCAACACTTGCACGTGAGAGGAAAAATAATAGTGGGATTTGCCCTTTCATTCAGAGGACGATGCAGTCATTATCATCCCCTTACTTGTGGAATTAAGTTTAACGATTCTCCGGGACGAAATGAATCATGGTGGTCGGGTCTCAATCGCAGTATTATGGCCGAGGGGAGAAATAAATCCACAAGCTAGGTTAGTCACTCTTGCGTTTCGCAATACTGATTCTAATTTCCACGAATTTGATAAATTGTCCTGGGACTGGATGTGATCAGCCAAAGCTTGACTAAGCTGTTTTCTCCGTGCGTCTGCTGCATAGTCGTAAGTCAGATACTCTGGAGAGTAAAGCTATTCAATTTTCTAAATCTAAAAAGTGGCTGAATCACATCACATCTGCATGTTTCTCCGCAAACCACGCAATTCGGCGTGTTGCAGGGGGGGGGGGTAAACTGTTTCTTAACGCGGTAGTGGTCTGGGTCTGTGAGTCCCCGCGAAACTTCATGTGTGTTTTTTTCATGGCTACTGCAATGTGTGGTGCAACTGTGGTGCTACCGAAGAATGATGAAGATAAAATGGATTGACCGTGTGACTAACCAGGAAGTGCTAAGGAGAGTAGGAGAAAAGAGAAGCCTCCTAAAAACATTAAGCAGAAGAAGGGACAACTTAGTTGGCCACATTTTGAGGCACGATGGTCTGATGAAGACGTTCGTTGAAGGACAAGTGGAAGGGAAAAAGGGCAAGGGACGGTCCCGACTGAGTTATATCGGACAGGTTATAAAGGATGTAAAAGAGAATAAATATGTAGCTTTGAAGAGATTAGCGGATAGGAGAGAGAAATGGAGAGCTGCGTCAAACCAATCTTAGGATTGTTGACTAATGATGATGACTGCAATGTAGGTCCAGCTCCGTCCACCATCCTGTCACAATATCCCTGGTAATTAGGCGCTCATTATGAATCAGAACTTCTTCGAAATCTTTCACAATTGTGCCATGTTTTCGTGCTTGGGTTTGATAAACCACTTACGTTATATATTAATAAATATCTCGGAGTATAATTCTTTCAGTTCGGGGTATTCACTCGTTTTAGAAAGGATATTTGTGTATCAATAAGGACACGTCATTGACAATTGAATATTTCTCAGATCAATAAATGGAGACAATTGACCATTATATTCGAAAACAATTCTACCCTTTATAACCCGACGTCGCTTCTAAGCAGCACGAAAAATGTATTCTTTTTCAGCCCTATTTAAGATAGATTAAATAGCATGTTCTTTTTTGATATAATGTTTATTGGTGAAATATATAGCTGCACGAGTGATTATGATTGAGTAGAGAATTAGAATAGAGAAGTCGTCACCGCTGCGAGTGTTATTTTTTTGTTAATCCATTCAACTTCTCAGTACGTGACAGTATATTAACATATGGACTGGAGAGTTCTCTATTGTAATACATATTTATATATTTATGCTCTCATCCCCGAAAACGGCACATTCATATTGAAATATGATAAAGGATTATTTTTTGTAGTAATCTGCATAAGGCATTAAATGCGCTAAAAAGTGATTAATTATATTCCTATTTCCTAAAGGAGATTATATTCGCATTGCAAGCACACTCAGTGGCTGGCTGTGGGACTGTTTATTGTAATATTCATTTATTTATCTTAACCTCTCCGAAAACAGCACATTTAAGGCCTTTTCATCAGGGAATTCTAACAATTATAAGGATGGACTACCAAAAACAATGAAATGCGCTGGATAAGGGTAACCTGACCAAGCGGGACTCGATCCCGCGACCGTCAGTTCGGCAGGCTATGAATTCACCACGCCCCACTGAATTCGACAAGTCAAATTATTATTCGTGGGGAAAGCCAATGAATTATGCGCGAATATCACATTAGAGGGTTCTCAAATCCGCCGCCAAAATCCAAATATTGTCTCTCCGTGCGCATTAAAACCAGATCTAAAAATCGCCACTCACGGCGCTACCAGTCTATCTATTACCATTTTTTGCGAGGAAGTTCAAGTCAGCAGTATATGACTAAGCAAATAAATAACATAAAACATATATTTAATGCATTCCAGACGATTTTCAAAAAACAAAGAAAACCCCTTTCAGCACGGTTAATGGCGAAAGTAACGCTGAACGTGGTATAGCTGCCTAGTGGTCCCGCCTAATAAAATGCTCGCCAAACGGCAACAGATATAACAACGCTTAACTTCCAGGCTATTGGTCCTCTTTCAATGGAGCCCCCATGAAATCATGTGTGTGACCATCTTGAGTAGGACCTGGTGTGGTTTTCCAATCGATCGATCGATGAGTTCGATCAATCGAACGATATAATGATCCTTGATGGAAAGAGAACCGTTGGATTAAAGTCGAGATGCGGCAGGTTTTTGCGGTTCGTTCCTCGAAACCATCTGTCCCCTCTTCCTCATTGCGTGAATGATGGATCAATCGATCCGTTGATTGGCGAGCGGAAGGAGTGCATAAAGATAAAGCGAAGGGATGAATGCGTGTGTTGTCTCGCGCGGCCGATGTCAACCCTCCTGGCGGCCGCGTCATTAATTATCGTTTCAGATATCCAGATGCAGAGGGTGCTGACGTTTCATTGGGCCTTTTAATCGGGTCGCGAGTAAGCGCGTGCGAGTTATTCTTCGTAATTTTTAGGTGGGCAGATCTCTACTGATACTGTTTTAAATCGGATGAATTTTGCTGAATTAACTCGCTGATTGCTTTGGGGATGCAGGGCTGACATTTGGATGGAGAAGTTTACATCGAAGGGTTGGTTAGTATATCGTCGTCTCGTATCGTAGTTTCAGTCTTTAGCGAGAGGCTATAGAAATATGGCCTCTAAAATTTTAAATACATTTTTGTTAATTGAATTAATATGCGTAGAATGTTATTTTTTTAATCCATTTTTTTATTTTCAGCTAAATATGTTTGTTTTAATAGTTAGGGTGTGCGTTTAAAAAAAATTGGGCTTAATCTGAAAAATAGTGTTTGATGAACGTTAATCGAATATTTTCTTAATAACTTAAATGGAACAAAAATGAGTATAAAAGTTTTTCATTTAAAAAATATTTATTGCCTCATGCAAAGTCTTAGTTTTGAAATAAGTCATATTTCATGAGTTTTCATATCACACAATTACTTATACCACGGGTTTCAATTAATTATCATCATATTCAGGTGTAAATTATGATTTGTTTATCCTATTATTGTTGCCTAGTTACTTAATGAATTTTAAAACGGACGCCAGAATAGGGGAAAAGAAATGATAGTACTGTCCTGACTTTCAATAATTTTTAAAATTTCCAACTGCTTCCTCGAGTCCAATTCACGGCTGTCATTGCAAAATTTCGAAATGTTCATTTTAAAATAGCTTCTATGGCAGTTGCATATTAAGAAAAATCATATTTTGCGCCTGAAGATGATGATTATTCATTGAAACCCGGGTCGCGCTCTGCAAAAAAAGAAGTGATAGAAGTAATTGTGTGATATCGAGAAAAACTCATAATGGAATACTATAAAGTTAATCAAGAGTTAGTGAATTTTGTTCATATTTCATGACTCTACGATAATTTTATTTGTTGCGATTGTGTTATTGTAATTGCCTATTGTAAGGATCAAGGAATTCTTTTCGTGAAAAGGCGGAAAAGTAAAAATTCGTATAAAACACAATTTTCTTTATTAAAAGTAATCTTTTGTACATTCGTTTTGAGGTGAATATAGACGTACGCAGAAATTTTCATCAAAACCTAAAACCATAAGAAACATATTATTTGATTTGAATTGGAATGACCCGTATAAGTGGCCTCAAGTATTTTTAATATCCTGAGTTCTGAAAGATGGTATCAAGGCTGGATGTACACAAGAGACCAGTCTCTTGAGCAAAAATATTTTCAGAACGATTGCTGACTTTAGATGTGCTACCAAGTATGTTCGAGATGGGTCGTTGGTACTAAACCTTACTTTTTACTCTAAAACTATGCCCTTGCTCATTATTTCAGGCAAAGAAAAATATTATTTCATAAAAAACGTATTTAGTTCACCTTTTTCCATAGCATTTGAATATGCTATTCATTTTAATTTTTAAATTAAATCCATGGCAATGTCATGTGCAAAAATCCTCAAAATTTGCAGGTATTTTACACAGACCGAAGTCACAAGTATTATACATATAGTAGGTATACATGTGACAGGCATTATTTTATGTACTTTTTGTCACTTTTGTCACCTAGTATTTTTCCAGTGTTTAGAGAGGATGTCTAGAAGAAAAGCTTAAAATTTAAGTTCAATCGCTGATATTTAATTTATGCCAAGGGAAAATATAGAAGTTGTTGATTCTTGAGCAAAAACTATGTTTGTAAATAATTTTCTTCATTAATAATTCAGGAGAGGCTATAAAAAATATTATTTTCACAGTTTCCATTAAAATATCCAGTATAAGTTAGGACGCGGATACGTGAATTGCACTGTGGTTATCATTGTAAGGAAATATATGAGTGCGATGATATTCGTCAATCACGGAATTTATCTGATGAATTCAATTTGGGAGAGTGCAGATCTGTATTTGTTTTAACCGTCCCCGTGTTTATACGATGTCTTAAAAAATTCGGGTCGCAACTCATTGTTTCCTTTGCCAATGGCATTCGGATAATAGCACTACTTAAGCACTCCGACATTTTCTCGTTCCACGGAATGAGGACGGAAAATCCCTCACGATGCCCTTAATCGGTTCGAATTGTCTGCTCCCCCTATCGGCGTCCACCGCGAAAAAAAATCGCTGAGCTTTCTGTCCTCGCTTACGCGCGTGCGTCCATTACTTTGACTACGTTCCCCTTTGATAGCCTTTGGGTTCCACCACTCTGAAGGACTCTATTGACTAAGTGCCACATTTGGCCATCGAATAATTTCGTTGCTCCATTTCGGCTGCCCAACGGAATAAGTTAGCTTCCTCTTTAACCCCATGAACTTCAATTTATTTTCTGTATACCGTGCTCCTATCCCCTATTTATACGTCTGTGGTTCTTTTTAAATGGAGTAGCAGCTAATGAAATAATATTTCGTAGTTCGTAATCAATCTGGAACAGTGAAATAAAAAGGTGTTATTATTTCATGTTGTTCACCAACGAATCCCCTTCCCGCAAGGACCTCGAGAACACAGCCATCGCTACTGGTTTAAAATCATTTTATTCCTTCCAATGCATAATATTTCATGAAATATTCGTTCTTAATGTACATTATGGATGTTTTTAACATTGTTAATTTTTCAAAATATCTATTTGTTGCCCTAAATTGTCGTAAATTGCTAAAAGTCTGATGACGAGATACACTCGTCATTGTGCGATTTGGCATTAGAAGTTCATGACGAGATAGACTCGTCATTTCAGCGCAAGGGGTAAAAAGTACCGAATCGAAGGGGTCCGCGAAAGGATTTTCCATTTTGCAGTCGAATTTCAAAGAGCAAACCCGATTAGTTATTGTGAAAAAGAAGTGAAATTATAGTGCAACGGTAAGGAGCCAGTCCATTTTAAAATTTTCCTTCTCATATGGAAATACTTTTCCGATTCTGAATATAAACTTTATCGTCTGCTCTGACAGTATGGAAAAAAATATTGCTGAACTGAACGCGCATAACAAAATGTTCAATACCCTTTATTATGAAACGAGACTTCATGCTATGAAATTTTTGTCAATGATCAATCATGCAGGGAAATTTGAATTTAAATGCAAAAATAATTTTCCAAAAAAAAATTAAATCAGGCATTTTTTACCATGCTTTTGTGAATTTACTTTCTTATCTGCTTGTTTTTCCTCATGGGCAAAATCTTTCCACACAAATGTAACCCTATTCCCGACTAGCTTTTGATTTAAATTTTAGGTATAGGTCAAACCCAGATGAAAATGCAATCTCACGCTATTTCTTTTTTTTCTGTATAATCTATGATGTATTTTGCAAGTTTGCTATGCACCTCATGTATTTAAAAAAAAAGCTCCTGAAAGTTGGATTAGTGAGAGTATTTCTGAAGTAAGTACGAATTTTTAATGCATGTGTTTGTGGCATGGTATTTAGATGAGGTGACCGTCAGCTAAGACTATTTGCTCCATGAGGCTAGTGTAGGGAGAAAAGGGTGGAGAGATACCCGGCGTGGCATTATCCGACTCTTAGCGAAAGGCGCCAAGGGGTTAACATGTTAACGTCCCATTCCACGGGCGGGGGAGGTTCTGTACCCCACAAAACACACAATCAAGCCGCAGAAAATCTGTCATCGCTGGGATTTGAATCAAGATACCCAAAGTGTGAAACACCCTAGCCACCGCATCGACCTGGTAACTTTGGCATGTTGACTCAATTGTTTGATACCTGGTAATGGAGGAGATAAAAATTTCTCGATAAAATCGTATGGGTGTGTAAGTTCAGGTAGAAGGTTCGCTTGAGGGGTACATTTTAGTAAATAAAAAATCTTATTTTCACCATTGCTATTGCTGACTGAATTAATGAAAATATATTAATTTTTCTCCTGAAGTGACGATATTTTGCGAAATTAAAGTAGCGTGAACGTGTCTAATGCATACAAGTTAGTCTTAAACTTCATTTAAAAGTTAGGTCATGAATCGAACGTTTATCACAAATTGATGGAAACATCGTATTGAATATGACACTCTAAGAAAAACTGTAATCGCCAATAAATCTGTTTCGTTGTAATTGAAATTAAAATATAATGACCAAACAATGTTAAAATATTTGCAAAATGGTGTTCATTGGCAAGGTTTGTGGCCATTAAATATTATTAATATTTTTTTCAGGGGAAGTACGTTCATCGGCCAGTGGCGCCCGGCTTTACAATTCTTTCGGCGTTAACAGGTGAGTGCAGTTGCAATAGTCTATTATACTTATCTTCTCCTATATTATAATATGCATTATTTCTTTAGAAGAAAGGTATGGTTTTGCATCATTCTAGTATTATAAAATATGCAGTTGAGGTATGAGAATGTGTAATTTTCTGTTATATTTTTTTTTCACTGATATTCCTACCATTTTCGTCGTTTCTCATTGAAAAGAGAAGAAATTAGAGTATGTAAAACGATGTGATATAGGACTCAATGGAAATAAATTGTTTCGATAGCCTCCTATCTTGAAAGTAATCGATCGTTTAATTTGTAATAGTTTAGGTGTTAAAAGGTTGCAGTAGTTAAAATTTAACATCTTAAACTGGTATCTATGAAGAGCGTCAGAATACATCATGTAGCAATTTGGGATTTCTTTGCTTGCAGTCGAAGTTTCAAGAATATTTGCAAGTCAGGACGAATAGTGGCTCAAATATTAAAAGGGAAGATTTATTTGCGAGCTTTAATTAAATAAGAGTCAAGTATTTACTGTTTGCAAACAGGAATTGACTTTCGCAAAATAAAAACGTAATAAAGTTTAAGTAGTCGTATCGATTACTTTTCTTTATTCAGACCGATGAATTGGATTTCAGTTAGTAAATTTTGGGTCCAAGCATCTTTGAAATTTTTCGTGCATTTTCTTGTACCTAATGGTAAAAATCTCGATAAATTAGAAAATTTTTGGAGTAAGATTATATTTTTCCGTGGCAGTCTGGCTACGCCGCAGCATGTGCAATTTTAATGCACGCATGCACCGTAAAACTAGCGCCGTGGAACTTTATAAATAAACATGGCTTGAAGTGATAGGCACATAATTGTGCGCATCAAGCCTCGTGTTCAAAGGAAGCCGCTCGCCAACTTAACGGTTCACTTGGAAGGAATTTTATTTTCCTCCGTCACTTACTTCAACCACTCCCTTATTTTGTTGCATTAATCTTCTCCTTGTTCACTCTCATTCAGGTTGCCTGAAGATACCTCATGAACCTGAAGTGTTCCCATGCCTAAGCACAAATGGTGGACCTGCTAATTGGCTGACACGAAATTTAGATTGTGAGGCCTAATGCCAATTAATAAGGGAATTATCGTCGTCAGGCAGAGAAAGACACATTCTCCTTTCCCATTGATGGTTGCCAAGTCAACCGGAAAATCTGTTTCGGAGACTTCCTTAACTATTTGAATTGGCACTCCTAAATTTCTTTTCTGCGCCTTTTTTTTGTGAATCTAATGATTCAATAAATCATGAACTTACAATAAATCTAGCACTTGTATCGCCTCCCCTTTTTCTTTTCATTTATCACTATTTATGCATATTTCCTCGTTAAATACTCCGGTTAAATCTCTTAAGTCTTATTTGTGACTAATCAATATGTAACTCGTTACCAGTCTCTCGACATCAAGAAAATTATCTTGGAAAAGCACTTTATTTTCAGATTCAACAGGTGTGATAAATTGAGATGGATGGTTAGCCGAATTTTTTAGACGTAGAAATATTATTAACCCTAAGGCATTTGTGAAGCCTGTGTGAATGAGAGAGAGAAGATGTCTTAAGAAACATTTCAAGTGGTGCACTCAAATTCTTTTTATATTCTTTCTGGTTAAGGGTTGGTTTGCAAAAGCAAATGTAGATAAATTTGGAGGTCAGTTTTTTGGTGAGAATTCTAACTTTTTTTTTGCTGCATTAGTCAGCGAATTGTGATCTTCATTTTCATAAGACGCTATTTTTAAGTGGAAATCACTAGCTATATTTCTACATAGTCTCCATGTCCTTTATTCGCGCTGATGGAATAATTGGGATACTTCTGTGGCAAATTCCATTTCATCATTCACCTCCAGTGTAGACACACCCTTTACGCCTCACTATCTCCTTTACTCAGCCCTATAAAGAGATTTCAGCCACGGAAAACTGTATAAAAATTTTGTAAAAGTTAAAAGGCTTCTGAAAATTCAAATAAAAATTAATAAATATATTGCTATGTGGTGAAAAAAACTAAAAGCAATGCATGGTGCATCCAATGCGTCGGGCATTTATCAGATTTAGAAACTAATTCGGCAAATTAAAGTATATGCATAATTACTACAAATAATATAACATGAATTTGTAATTTTACATTGATGGAAAAAATTGCAATTTCCAATTTCATTGATGCTAAAAAAGGCTCATTGTCATAGCAACGCTAACTTTTGTACGGTCCAAAGGAGTCCAAAGAAATTTATTAAAATTGATGAAATTGGTATTGAAATTACGGCATGTGAAAATTATGGCCGGCATTGAAAAATTATGCCATGTCAGCTTGACGTGAGTCGGTTAATAGAACAATTAAAAGGTAAAAATGACAAAATTTGCCTAAATTTACGGCAGTTAAGAGTAAGATTCAGTGGTCCATACAAACGTATTTCTGTCATTATGTTACAAGATAGATATAGTTTTCGTAGTGAAATCCATCTCCAAAAATGAAGGGTCGATGAAACGGTATGCATCATTTTAAGTTGCCTTGAAGAAATGACTCGTCTCTGGAACCAACCTTCTAGATTTTCATCCCTCACTTAATTTTAAAGATTTTTTTTCCGGCACATTATGCAAGAAAACACAAGGTAGGTGGTTTTCGGGAAACAGATCTCTGGCGGATTCTTTTCCCTTGACTAAGAGTCTTAAGAGATTTTCGCGTCATTAGTGCGTCGGTGGTTTTTCATTTTGCTCCAAGAATAAACTTAGCGAAAGTGTTTACAATCCTTTGAAGGGAACCAGCAGAAGCCAAAAGGTGCTTTCACAGTCTTTCACATCTTGCCACGTAGTACATGTTGAAAATAGTCTAGTTAAAAAAGTATAAAGTTCCCATTTTAAGATAGAAAAAAGGAATTTACAGTGATGTAATCCGGTGGCTAATGTGGTTTCAATTTAGTTTCCAAGTTTGTTATATTATTCCTTAGGAAAGTTAAAATAACTGAATAAATCTCAGACCAAATCGTAATTCCGCATAAACTGCATCAAATATTCTTTTCCTCTTACTCAAACAGAGAATAATTTAAATTTACTTCTGTGATAGAGTTCGTCTTTAGAGCGCTGGTTTCCTCCACATATTTTACTAATTTAAAAAATTAATTAATGCTTTATTGTAAAAAATCTCACGTGGAGTTTCGATTCGATTGCTAATCAGAATTCTATTTCATCGTTTAGAATAAGAAATAATTGGAGGAGCAGCATTCTCAAACTTTAATTGAAATGAAGAATTAACGACTGTTTTTGTTTTTCTCGAGATCACACGTTCCGTAGCTCGGCAGTAAACAAAATTTCTTCTTCGCTGCGTCTGAGAAAAATGTTCTCAAAATTTGGTGTATAAATTTAGCCTAGATTTTTCTCTGTGAACTTGTAAATGCTCCAATCCTAAATCACCCTATACTTTGGAAACACTTGACTTTTGATCGTCACAACTCATCTAGAAGATGGATATCCTGCACAATCCTGCATTAGTTTCAGCTATCAGTCCTACCTCATAAAGGCTCCACACGCTAGCAGCATACTACAAGTGAGGACTAACATGAGCGAGGGAGCTCTTCTCTTTCACCATTTTAATGCATTTACGCAGCATTCTTTTTTCTCCAAATTCACTGTTGGTTTTCCCGCCATGGAAGTAGCCAAATGGACTTCAAATTTCTAGTGGTTTATTGGCTATCATTTTTGCAGCAGTGAGTAGAAAAAAATTCCTTTCCCGAAATTTGGGTATGAAAATAAATAATTGACACGCATTCTGTTATTTTTAAAAATCCGATTTCGCTAAAATATCGGATTTATTTATTGCTTGTTCCAAATCAATGCCAACAATGGTTTTTATTCCGCGCGTCGGTCCAACCAGATAACATATCACTCATCTTCATTTATCCTATATGGAGACGCAAAACGTTGATAATTTAAAGACCATTCCACTCGGCAGAACACCCGAAAATTATTGATGAAAGTGCATCTAATCGCAGCGGAAATCTAAAAACAAAAGTAATTAGAATGCGATCGAACGCGTATTTGGCCATCGACTGTTATAGTCGAGCTTCGACTGACGTCTCCAACTAATGACGGAGCGCGAGGAATCATTAAACGCGTATTATTCAGCCAGGCGGCCGGCGAAAAAACTGTAGCGAAGTACGGATGCGAAATACGAGCAACTCAGCGCACGTGGAGACATCTAGGAAACAAATGACTTTGTCGACAAAGGGATTACTCCGTTCCGTGCTCATTGACAAGCGCCATTTTTCACGCCCCCTCCCCCTCCGTCCTGCACCCCTGTGTGTGGCGATCGCCCTTCCCTCTGTCGGTGTCAACGCATAACGCGAGTGTCGTGGAAAATAGACATGGCGTGCACCTCTCTCTGTCTGCTTTATCTGGAATTGAGTTTCCCCCACTGAATAAATATAAACATCAGGAGGGCTCAATGTGGCTGCGTGGTAACCAGAAACGGAGGCTAACATTGAAACCCGCAGACTTATTATTATTAAACTTTAATGGAAACATTTAGTAATTAAAATAGTTAGATAAAAAAGCACCGCATGAAGCAAGTAACTTTGTACGCAGTTATGCGAACCAATGCAAATTTATATTCACCGAGGATGAAGTTCACCGTGAAAAAATATTTACCCTAGCCGGGATTATTGGGATATCCGAGGATATCCGGTATTATTGGGATATCCGAGGTTATCGGGATATTTTATCGGGTAATAAATGAATGGAGCTGCTTTTTGGTGAATCATCACGCAATACAGTAGTGCAGGTGCTTACCTCCTGATCATCCACCACAGTAAAGCTACACTTTTTCTCATTTTAAATAATCCTAATTATACGGATTAGACTGTAAATATATCTGAAAAGGAAACAAATGACGAAGCTATACTCTGATTGTAAAAACGCCTTATGTTAAAAAAATATTTAGTACCTTCTATATGACCCAATGAACAGTGGCGCATTGAGAGCGTATTGGGGGATAAACCCTTGCTAGAGCTCAGAGAAATTCTAGAGTTTAATCCATTTTACTAAATTGGATTGATATTACTCATATAATAGTGTAAGAATTAATAAAATTTCCTTCATAAAGCCATAAAATTCACCATTTTGAACCGTTTAACTTAAAATTCCGCAATTTATTGATCTCACATCTCCCGCCTACCCTGGAAGATATTCCATACTCCCAGGCCACTAGTATTAGTTGCACCCAAAACCCTTCCTAGAATTAATTCCTAGCTGCGCCCCTGCCGCTAAATTTCGTATCGCCTTCGCCTATTTTGGTATAATGTCTTATCAGTAGGCATTAAATTGTTCTGCGCAATATGCGTGGCGCCGAACGAAGTACTTTGAATAAGACTGTTGTACTCTTGAATATTGGCCAAGAAGTGATTTCGAATGAAGGTATCACTTCTCCTTTCTAGCAGCTAACGAGCGTAATGGTTCTTGTGGTGGCACAATGGTGGCAATTCTACTTTCCCTCCAGCACAACATAATTCAGTAGATTGACATCTGTATTTTAACGCCTTACGATATTGAAAATGATTTTTCATTCCCACATCGTGGTTGAATGGTACTCGTTCTAGGATCACAGGAGCACTGCGTTAACGAAATCGTTCAATTTCATTATGTCTCGATCGCTGTTGTTGTGTTTGATGTGCACGAACTCGTTGCATTCTAAGCCTATCCGCTTCATTTTCAGTCTAATTAACCTTCCGTAAGTTAAGAAATTTTTCGCATTCTAAATTTGTAGATAATGACAGATGAACCTTTTAACGACTATAAAAAAGAATTCACTTTGTGAATAATCTTAGAATGATATGACAAACTACACAAACGATACTGACTGTCGTCAAGGGAACAGTAAGCCGAATACGCTAAAATTTCGGCATTTTTATGAAGTTTTTTTTACATCAACCGTAAATTATGTATAAAACGAAAATCAACTGCAAAAATAATAATTTGTATTCATTTTTCTTTCCAATGACATATTTTTCAACTATATGTGACAATCATCAATAATTTAAATCTGTAAAAGAAAAAAGGACGGCAGGCACTAGTGACTAACTTTACATGTATTTCTTATAGAAATGAGCGAGGGTGTCTTCTTGGGCCCTGGAATGGGCAGAGTAATATTCTCACCGTTCAAACCTTCCCTGAACTTCCACAAATATTTTAAAACGAAAATTGGCCAAATCGGTCAAGCCGTTTTCGAGTTTTAGTGAGACTAACGGGCAGCAATTCATTTTTACGACATAGATTCAATCATTAAGGAAGTGTGATGGGTGGTGTGTATGGTGTGGGGCTTTGATAAGGTGTAATTAATCATAAAGTAATTATTTAAACCATCAATCAATTTCTCAAATGCTAATAGACATAAAACACAAATAATATGCACCTTTTCTTTGCTGTGGACGTAAAATTCCTTATTTATAATAGGATAATTGGTTCCAGTGGTAACTCCATAAGGATTGACTGTGGGCTTTCTTCGCAGTGCACTTATCTCGCGACTGCCTCTGAAGAGCAAAGTCAGTGTACTCGGCTAGTTGCTGTGCGGTCTGCCGCCCCCGCACTCAAGGTCACTTCTCCTCCTCTTCCTCCCCTCCAGCCTTGACTCCAGGCAATAACTCGGTGTTCCAACCGCGAGAGTCCCGAGGAATCCGCACTGCCAACGGCCTCTCAATTCACTCACGTGACCGTTTGTCAGTGCCCTCCCCTCCGTAGACCCCTACAACTACATCCAGACGACTGGAATCCCGTGGGATGAACCGCACATCTAACTCCTCTAAGTACCTACCTTTACTGCGTGGTTGACGGCCGGTGTTCAGCGTCTGAAGAGATATTTAGGGAGAGGTTTTAAATAGGGAATTACGTGAGGCTCGATCGGTAGAGATGCGTGGAAATCACAAATGCGATAAAGATGCGATGTGCGCAAATAAATGCGACATAGATGCGATGACTGAACTTTCATGACATTTTACGCAAATTTTTCCTTTTCAACGGCAAATTTCGTACATTTTGTGCCGAGTGCAGTTTAAATGCTCCGCCGACACTCACCGCTTAAAGCATATAAGCGGCTGGTCAGCTGCTAGTTGGCTGGGACTCTACGTGGCCGCGAACTACAAGTGGGCGCGGGCAAGCAATACCTCCGCTACTATAATGTCTTATTCCTGAATTTATTATTGTTCTAAAACATAGTTATTTGAAATATTATGTATTTTATCATGTAACTGTGTTTCTCTACATTTTATCGTCGTCTACCTCATGATGAAAATAAAAATAGACGCTACAATATGCGATATACTCTTATTGAAAGTGCGATAAAATAAAAATGAAAGTCCTATTTCCACGTATCTGTATCGATCGGTAACTTTTGGTTTCGATGAATTAGGCCCCTTGCTCACACACCGATTTTGGATGGCCGGTAAAATACCGGCCGATATTATACCGATGGAGCGTGGCCTTCACACACGCCCGATATTCTAATAGTCTAGTCAAGTTGTGCTAGCGTTGGTGATCCACAGTGGCGATGCCAGGCTGCTGCTAACCGGCTTTTTACCGCTGCCGGTGCGTGGTCGGTCAGTGTGCAAGTTCTGATATCCTCCAATCGTTTACTATTGAAATGTCGACGGCCGATATTTTGCCTGCTATCCAAAATCGCACTTTGTGCAAGGAGCCTCGCTCGTCAAGCATAGCTGCCAAGGCTCGATTCGCAAATTGACCAATAAAAATGCAGAAATAAAATTTTTTTTTTTTTGGAATCCAATGTTTCGGGATTCCGAGATTACCAAAAAATTGGACAAAATATATCATCTCTTTCATGTCGAGGAATTTGACGTGCAAAGAGATCAAAAACGCGTCCAAAACTATCCCCAAAATAATCACATGTAAATTTAAAATCGTTATATCTCGAGAAAGAATCGAAAAGATTTTTTAGGAAAAACACTGATGATCAAACTGATGTTCAAACCTCATTTAAATAACTCAAAATTTGAGAGAGAAGTGAACGAAATGAATACAGAATACGTTACCAATTTCCTCAAACTTTTGCAAATTCTCGCTCAATCCATAGATGCGAATCAGCCGGAGATGTTTACAGTGTAAAAGGTGAGATTTAAATTAACGAGGTTGGAAAATATTAAATACACCCACTGATAAATACTATTTTCGGAACGGATTTGGGCGCATTAATCTCTTCGCATCCAAAATCGCTCGCTTGCCTCATTCCTTTAACCTCTCAGATGTATTCACGTCTATTCGCGTTGCTAGGCGACCGAGTAGGCGTATATCCAGCCGTTCTTTTGAAGGTAAAGGAATCCTTCCCGTTATACCATCACCAAAGAAAGTGCTGCTTACAAACATATCGTAGATCATTAGCATACTGAACGGAGGGATTTCCAACGGTAAAGGTCTTGACATAAAGGAATATTTTTTTTTCTTTTTGATATCCAAGCACCATTAGATATCCTTCGGGTTTACGTCACTCTGTTCACTAAGCCTTGCAGTAATATTAAATGATATAATAGCTCAAAATATTTTTTTATCATAGCTTCTCTTATGTTTATTTCATTTTTCTGCCACAATAGCCGTTCCAAATTTATGCCAAAAAGACAAAGAATTATGTCTTGAATTATTTCCTAAATGACTGTCAATTGTCTCCACGCAAGGAAAAAATGGCAAAAACAGGAAATAGAGAAGGGAAGGAATATTGATCTCATTTTGAGACGTACTTAGTATGCTAAGATGTTTTTTTTTATCGACACAACTCAAGAATATTTTATCTATTTTCCAGATTCAATAGTTTTTGGTCGAATGAAATTATGGCGTTCAAATATGATCCATGAAATTTTAAATCGAACTTTTCTCTTAATTACTTAATATGGGCTCATTTGCAATGCACGAACGATAACAATGGATTACAGCCGATTTTTACTTGACGTTAATAAAAAAGGTATCATTATGTCTGCGTAGGATAAAATATTACCTACTTAATATAATAGTGAATGTAACTTTTGTTTAATTTGAATGGAATCCGCAGTAGTGCAAGTGATACCAGATTATTTTTACGTTGGATGCCGAATTATCATTAAAATGGGTGCGATGCTCTTTACGAAAATAATTATACCGGTTTAAATAATTTATATGCGTTTAGGTGCACCGTGTGAAAAAATATTTCTCAAATATATTTTTTGACTGATAATAATAGCTTTTAAAATGTATTAATTTATACACTAATAAGGAAACTGAGTTAAATCATGATAGCTTCAATTATTCATACTCACCAAAATAACTCTGAATATGAAATTAAATAACATTAAATATTTTACTATTGCAAAGTATGCAGCCTTGCATATTTAGGGAAACTTCTTCTCTTTAATCAATTTCATTGTATATAAACTTGATCTAAGAAGTTCAAAATTTTTCTAAAATTAAAAAGATAAGAAAATGTATTCTTGTGCTTTGGGTGTAACTTCATGTTTTTTAATTATCAACGTAAAACTATAAGATCACACACATCACATTGGTCACATTTGGAGAATGACGTGAGTCCATTAGCTATTGACTATCGCAGATCAATTGTACAAATTAATGGAAATCTATGTTGTCAAGTCATATGCCCGTTTTTCTTGTAGACAATATTATCTAATTTGAGATTTAAAAAAATGGATTTTCATCATCCCTACGATGATGATCTCGCTGACGTAACGGCGTAGTATTGCAGAAATGCCTACATTTTACGGAATCTTGTTTTTGGATTTCATGGGTCTAATCGAAGCAACGCTAAAAAAAATATTATGACCTGTCTTGGTTTCGGGCAGTGAGATCAACAATGGGAAATATGGCTCTTATTTACGAGGCTCATCATCATTAGTCAACAATCCTAAGATTGGTTTGACGCAGCTCTCCATTTCTCTCTCCTATCCGCTAATCTCTTCATAGCTACATATTTATTCTCTTTTACATCCTTTATAACCTGTCCGATATAACTCATTCGGGGCCGTCCCTTGCCCTTTTTCCCTTCCACTTGTCCTTCAACGATTGTCATTTACGAGGCTATTATTTATATATTATTCGTCTTTGTATCCCATCCGTCTCAAGCTATTTAACCCTCATCCGCTCCCTCGTGCCGCCGTCACCAACGAAAAAGAGCACTCGCATAGACCGAGAAGAAGAGAAATGCAGCCCCCTCCGCGCCTACGGTTCTCCTGGCGGCTGAACTCGGCATTTCCATTCCTTCTCCTCGCTCACGCGCGAAAGAAAAAAAATCTCCATTATCGCGCCGTCATTTTCCTTCTGCTGCCGATGCCCCTGAAAGCTTTCACACCCGTCCCCTCCTCTTTATTTCTCCGCAACGCCTACGCCTGTTCGTGTCCTTTCTTTCCCTCTGTGCCTTACTCTGCCGGCATGCAAATGGTTCGGCCTAAGTTGTGTCCATGCACTGATTTCTCAGCGGTGAATTCGTATGAGTAGCAATGGAAAACCGCAGCAAATACAAACACATAAATAAATAAGCTTTGTGCATCGGATTGTGAAACGAAATACGTCCTAATATTCATATTAATTCAGACAAAGGTATGTCAAATGCATTTTGGCTATTTTGTATTCCTTCATCGATACCGTATGAATTTGTTTCACACGTCCATTTTATGCTTTGTTTTCAAAATTTGTTTAAGATCCAAGGGAAGTATGATGGCATTGTAATTGTAATATAATAATTAGAGGAATCTTCTTAATAATTTATAGGAATTATTCAAGTAATGTAGAAGATTAGTCACCCGAGGAATAGTCCTGGTTTCGTTTAGTAAGATGATTGATGGGAAATATTTTTAGAGCAAAAATGCTTCATAGAATAGATGTGAAAGAAATCTTGCAACATATGTGATACTGTTAAATCTCGAAAGAACTTAAGATATTTTCTCGATATAAAAATGGGAGTGGGAAGGGTTGCATGTAGATCTATAGGGCCTGAGCTTACGCTGAAATGGTATCCATTCCAAATAAAGATCCATGTAGATATTAATGAAATGGGCTTAAGGTAGAATGAAAAAAGTAGAATCAGATGACTCTTATTGGAAACTGAGTTCGGTAAAGACGATGAGCGCTACGCAAACCTTTTTGTAAAATTAGTTATTCAAATGGTCATGAGCTATTTTTATATGAGGCTTAAGTTGTTAGTGTGGTGAGGAAATAACCTATGGGCTTTAATTGCATTTTTTAGCGTTGGAGGTAAGTAAACTCAAGGATTTTACGGGAGAAGGAGGTTTGATGTTTGTCCAGAATGATTAATTCATTGGCCGTAAATTTATTTTATTTTGCGACTCAGAGGTAGCAACAGTAAATTTTAAATCTCTTTCAGTTTTTTTCTCTTTAAATCAAGCGCATGACATCCGAACAGTAAAGTGGAAGTTCAGTTTTATAAAAGCAACTATTAGTCTAAAAGAAACGTCAATGTATAGCAATGAAATGTATGATATATTTTATTCCTTTATTTCAATAGTCCTGGAATTTTTGAGTGAGCTGAGTGAAAAGACAGGATTTTCTGTAAGCCCATAATGCATTACAAGGAACTACTAAATGTTGGTAGGGTATAATATTTGGACTAGGCGACTAAATGCTGAGGCCATTTACGCAATGACGTACGGATAAGAAAGAGAGGGTGGAGAGAAACCCGGTGCTGGAATCGCCTGCTCTTAACTAAAGGCGCCAAGGGAACCACGGTTTAGTTAACGTCTCAGTCGACGGACGGAGTGCACCACTTTAACTGCCCTCCACGAGGCATTAAAGTAGGAATCTGGCAGTCTTTAACAATCTGACATTTTGCCAATATGACAATCCTTTCACTCATTTCACCTACATTATCCAGAAATATTACAACTCAGGAATAAAAAATGTTATCCCCTTTCATTGCAATACACAGTGGCCCCGCCACGGGGGGTTTTTCCAGGTTAACAGCCCCCTCAAGATCCTTAAAATTGCACTGCCTTCACTTTATTTTGATAAATACTCGTTCAAAATTGCTGTTTTTGAGTCCTAAAAATCTAGCTAAAAAACCTAGGAGTACTCCAGATCCCTCTTTGCTCCGGGGTGTTTGCCATGCACCCCGGAAGTGCCCTGAAGTCTCGTGTAACCCCCTCCCATTTCAAAACCCTAGATACGCTTCTGGCAAGACATTTTTTTTCCGACTTATATTTGCTTTTAAAAACCCGAACTTGGATCTGAGTATACCTAAGGATTAGTGTTCTACGTCCTTGAATGGAAATGGTACGATGAACTGAGCAGAAATTAAAGACTTCAGTAATTGTAGGAGCACTTCATCATAAAATTTCTGAATTCGAAAGACCACTTAGCGTGAGAAGCCATCACTCCTTGATGTTTACTTCCAGTTATTTAATGCTCTGTTATTCATGTATCATTTTTTCGAATAAAAATCTGTCATCTCTATTTCGAAGGCCCTGCCCCGTTTCCATCAACCCCTTTCGCCTAAGACTTATAGGGGTGTTGTATAACGCGGTGCGGAGAGCCTATTCCTTCCCTCCCTGTCCCGGATCTCTGCGACGAGGGGCCATAACACGGTCATTCTGGGCGAGGACAACCTGTTATCCATGGATTTGCCGACCACCGAAGCTATTTCGACCCTTCTCTCCGCGCGTATTTCAGCCACCCACCCCTTTGGCGGCCCCAAGGCCACCTCTTGAGGGGGCGGAGAACAGACGCCAACCCAGTCCGATCTGTGACTCCATGGCAACGACTCCGAAAATTTCAAGTCAAAGGTCATCCGTATGAAAGATTTAGGAATTTTATAGGGATTTCTATTATCTGACAAATTACTCGTTAGGTAAGGCAAGCTTCTAATTGCTTCACGACTTCGCAATGAAACCTGAATATTTCGAAATCCATTCCAATAGGGAATTATCCGAAGCAATCACTACCATTTAATTTATCAGGGCTTTGATGATATACCGGAATTAATCTTGACATATAATGCTTATTATCTCTCCAGCTCAGAAAATAAAATATTCACGATAGGTACCTTGAACTTTTTAGGTAATACACTTGCTAGAAGTAAAAAAAAGATGAATAAAACTGTCTAGTATTTGTTTCAAGAGTTAATATAAAAGGTCACAACAGCATAATATTGATTCACATTGCTATTTTTGTTTTGATTTCTGAAATTCTGCACGAAAAAATAAAAATCTGTCAACTGTTCCATTTGTAAACCATGAAACTCGTTTCTCTGTAAAATATAATTATTCAGGGTCGAGTAAAAGTTGAAATTGACTGTGAATGTGTTTTTATTTCAAAATTTCCATTTTATATGAATAAAATTAGAACGATTCATTGTGGTATGCGTTGATATTACTATTATTTACATTGATCTAGTAATGTTTTTGTTGTAGGGAAAAATTTTGCTTGCTTTCGCAAAGTTTTTTTTTTAACTTTACGAATCTGATTAGGTATGAATTAATTTTAAATTATTGTATTCAACGTAACTTAAAGTATTTTTAAATGATCCTCTTCACAGATGCTAGTAATATAGTATGTTCTCACAGCATATTTCGATTATTTCCTGGTAGATCGTGTTTATGACGTTTCCACGGGCTTCTCAAAATCTATGGAATTAAAATGTAGAGAAACTATTTGTTTATTGATTCACCCTGACGATGTTTCTGCATAATATATGACGAAATCATTCCATTTTGAATGCCTTCTAAAATGATTCGACAAGTCGTCATAGTGTTCATAATGTGCTTGCTGCATAGCTTATTTCCCAAATAACTGCAATGAATTCGTAACTGTGCAAATGGCGTGTTGTAAAGATGTAGGATCATCTTTGTCAAAAATGCAGTTGAAACTCAATTCCATTGTGGAAACGCATGTTGCGGGTCTGTATTGAAAACGTAGCTGATTAATGTAGATCGCTGAGTACTTTAATCGTCTCCTACTTGATACAAAATTATCCTCCTATTGGTCTAAGTGTGTATCCGACAACATGGTGTCTTGGCAGAACGTCGGGTCAAACAAAATATGATACCATATGTTCAGTGGTAAATATTTTTAAACTGGAGTTTTAATGATTTCGCTTTTGTGTCCCTAGCACATCACCATATTTTTATATTAAGGGTGAAATACACGGTCATTTTTTCCGTCCCTCAGAGTGATAGCTTCTGCGATAATTTTTCAGGGGTCAATAAAATGATCGATTGACCAATATTTCCATGAAACACAGTTATCCCACCGTCCCATTTTTCCATCGCTTATTCCGTCGTCCTCTGTATTCATAACTGCAATTCCTTTCAAAGCCAAACGTGCCGTTGCAATCGCTCGTGAGGTCTGATTGGCTGAAAGACGGCACCGGCGATGGTTTCAGTGACGGAATAAGGGACGTGGCGAGTGCTGGAAAAGGGATGGGATTTCCATCCCTCGAGCCATCGCGGATGATCGCGTCATATGGTCATTTTTCCGCCATCATTGCGTCAATGAATGTAGCTATCGCTCAAGAAGGACGCAATGAATGAATGTGTAATTGAGGCTCAAGGCTTGCGTAGCCTATGAGTGCCTATACGAATAAAAGTACTATTTCGGATATTTTCGCGTTCAATTAGAAATAACTGCGGTGTTTCACGAATTATACTGTCCGAGACTAATTTATGAGTCTCGGTTTTCGGGCTTTTCATTGCGTTGTGCTGTCCAAGTGACGACGGTTTCTCCAGCCATCCTGCTGCCGTCTTTAGGTCAGAAGTAGCGATGCATAAATTTGACCGTATTATAGGCACTCGAGGGATCGGATGTCGGTATTTCCACTGATTATTCATGATTCGAAATGACGGAAATGATTTTTCTTCCCCTGAATAACCGCAAGTCGTATTATCTTCCCTCATCAGCCATCGGAAAGGAAAAATCCGATACATCACGTCTGGAATTATAGTAGAGAGAGAAACTGGAGAAATTGTCATTACCTATGGACAACACAACGCGGAGGAACTCCCGGAAGTCGTGAATAGTATGGAGAAACGCCGCGGAAACCTTAGATCCAACTTGTTTTTTTTTTTCTTACGGTACATGTGTAATTAGTTTTGATGCAGTGGATAAAACAATAGATAAAACAGCTGAGAATACTAACTGTGCCATCACAGGATTTCTACTTAGTAGGTACCGGATAATTTCACGAAAGGCGATACAAGTTTTAGATACTCTTTGTACGAAATTCACGAGAAGCGAGATCGTTTGCCTTATCACGGACAGAAAAGGAAAATTGAACGATTTTCCGGACTCGCCACACTGTTTTCGCCCCGTAGTTCACACCCGTCAACTCTCGCTGTGATTATAAAAATGTCTGAGCAGCGTGATGAGCTCGGGGCGAAATGAACGCCGTGAGGATAGCGTCTTCTTTCCTTTCCCATCGACAGCAGAGTGCTTCTCAGAGAGGGGGGGGGGGGGTTGTTTGCTCCGCGGAATGGAATGGGAGGGTTTTTCCTCCACTTTCACCGCCAATGTCAATGGAAGCGTGTTTGACGCATCCGTATTGACAGGAACATTGAGTCTCTTCCTCTCTCGCCACGGACCATAAAGAGGAACCGCATTGACGGGTCGTCTTCCTGAGGACTACATCGCTTGATCGATTCTTTTCTCAGTGCTTCCCCCTTTGCTCTCACCCATTCTTCAACCGCGCGTCCTCCTCTTGCTATTTAAGAGTCAATTTCCCACTTTTCACCAATATTTGCTGCCAAGCTCCCCAAAGGACAGCTAGAAATACTGACGGCTATTTTTTTTCTATGGATAAAAATTTCCATCTAAGGAAATTAAAAAAATCCTCCTAGTTATGTTTCGTTAGTTTGGCCTAGTTTCTTTCCGCTGCACGGAATAGCTATCCTTTTTTTTACATTAATTCAAAATCTGAATAGTTTAAACCTTCCTGTTTTTGAAGAAAGATCTGGTACTAGACTGAATGAGATTTTTTCGGGTTTGCAACCGGGTAAAAGGGTCCACTTTCTCTAGCGTTTCTAGGTACAGCATGATCCAAATTATCAGGTAATGATGTTGGGGAACGTGAATAACATCATTTCCTGGTAATGAGGAACGTGTCGGACCTCGATACGGTTGAGAAAATCGCAGCGATGCTGGTCAAAATTTGTAATAGCATTGATGAAAATAATCAAATTCATTAATTTCAATTCAAATCAAAAATCATTGCACGTACACTGTATTTATTCTTCCAACTTTTGTTCCCCAAATGCAATGGCACTGACAAATCATATTGTACTGGATTGATTGCAGGACTTTTCCTAATTATTCCCGTGTGATCTCCGCATTCAAACGCTAATGGGTTTTGCGGTCTTTTCTTCCGACCCCATGCTGAAATAATGATCAGCAAAGATGTCGTATTGCACACAAATTTTATTACAGCAGCTTACTACACCTGTTTCCTCTGTTACACATTCATCATCAGGTATTGATGTACGTTCAACAGACATTGACCCTTGCATAAGCTCCCAACAAGCTGAAAATTTACAGGAACGTCAGGAATCTTGTGAAATCCTGAAAAGCCCCCATTGATGCCGTGCGTGCAAAAACTTTTATTAAAGGTCAAAGGTCACAAAAATTGGTGCTTTACAGTTTTTGGCCAAACGGTTAGACTTACGATAAAAATTGCTCAGACCAAAACTTTTGCAGATAATTTCCTGATCTATATCAGGAAATTATCTGCAAAAGTTTTACCATACTTTTTTCTCTTAGATTTACCATTTCTGAGAAAAGCCATTGGAGAGTTAGCTGGAGCTGTATTTCCCGTAACGTGCATGACTATATCGTTGTTATGGCATAGGATCACCGTGGCTAGTCCAGGTATACTCAAATTACTCAACAGTGACCGCCTCTATGTGGTCAAAGTTCGAGGTTTGCTCTCCGGCTGTGGCGCTGTGCGCACGATTTTTGGACTGCTTGTGACATAATATGCCATACCAGCTTGTCCGATATAGTCCACAAATTTCCACAGGGAAGAAATACGCCTCGATGGCTAAACTGGATAAAGCACTAAGGAGGAAATCGGGGGACCCGGGTTCGAATAGCGGTCAAGGCGAATGATTTTTTCTCTTTTGATTTTTCGCACAATTTGTGCATTTCGGGTGAATCCGTAAAAGTATCTACATCTACGTCTACATAATACCCTGCAGGCCACCTCTAGGGTGTTTGGCAGGGGGTGATCAATCACCAGCATGTAACATGCAATTGGACTCCCACATGCACACCACACGGTCCACAAAACGTCACGTATACTAGCAAATTATGCTACCATATACTGTTAGAAATAAAAATAAAATTGAGAAACATGAATTAAGTTTTACATAGGTTATTAGGCTACACTACAAGTCATGCAATCTATTTATGAGTTCTATCGCTGCCGTTATAATCTCTTCTTTAATCGTGGAAAAAAAGACATTTTGAATCTGTCTGTTCTACAATCTATCTCTCTTATTTTATTTATATGATCTGATCTTCCGTAGTAGATCTTGGCGTCCGTAAAATATGGTTAACTTCGTTAGGAAAGACACTGCTCTTGTATCACCGCGGCTCGTCCTGGTATACTTCAAGTATGAGTAAGTAAGTAGAAGGTACAAGTCAAAATTATGGGTCTGTTCCTTACAGTGTTAAATGCAGCTAAGGTATTCTATTCGAAAAATTCGCCCGGCTTCGTTGCGGCAGCAGCAGCCGAGCGAAGGCGGGCGAACGCGGAGTCATTGCTTCTCGGGGCTCTTGGTGATAAGCCAGGTGACAGGCGCATTGTTATGGCGGCTCGCTTTTGAAAGAAGACCGAAAAAGTGACTGCAATTAGACTGCCGTCGTGGCGGACATATCGCTCGTGGTCGTGGTATGAAGGCGTGGTTCTTCACGCGAGGCTCATTGAAAGTGGGCAGGCCTAAGGAGAAGGATGTGTTTCTCAGGTTGGTGACGTGACGTGTGTTGCAAGAGATCGCAAGCGGATTTTCTGTGAGCGTCGTGGTCGCCGTAGTTCCTCAGGACGACAAGGCCCACCTCGCTGCGTAACCACTTCATTTTCTATCAGAGGTGAGCAAATGAACTTTAGTCTCACCATTTTTTTGTCAGGAATTATAGGGATTTTGACCACCCATAATTTAGAATAATTTACCTTCGAGTGGTATGCGCTTACAATGGCGAAGATTTCGTCTTTCGTGAGCAGTTTAGAGTAAGTCTCGTTATTTTGGTAGCCAGGGGAGGTAGAGGGATCATACCCCCCCTGAATATTAGACGAAAACAATCGTAAAAGGACAGGTGGAAGGGAAGAAGGGTAAGGGACGACCCATAATCAGTTACATAGAATAAGTTATAAAAGATAGGATTTAAAAGAGAAGAAATACGTCGCTATGAAAAAGCTAGTGGATAGAAGAGAGGAATGGAGAGCTGTGTCGAGACAATCTTAGGATTGTTGACTAATTGGAATTAAAGGAAAAAAACTTTGTAAGGTTCACTATTAAATTAATATGGACACGACCCGGGTTTCGTAACGTAGTTATATCTTCAGGTCCACTAACAGGTAACTACGTTACGAAACCGGGGTCGTGTCCATAATAATATAATAGTGAACCTTACAAAGTTTTATTTATTTATTTCCAATATGGAGAGGTTTCACGAAGTCAAGCCAGTTATATTGTTGACTAATGATGATAATTTTATTGAGTTAACGGGTTTAGTTTTTATACATGATTTAAGTTTTGAGTGTTTTTTGATGTGTAAGTCTGCCGTCTTGCTGACTTTCGGAGGATCCCTAAGTTCGTCGGGTGTAGCTCTCAGTCGTAAATCATTTGCTGCTGCGTTTCAGTGGTTGTCCAATCCACCTGCGACCCCTCCCACGCCACCAGCGCCTGTGTTCCATTCCACTGTGTTGTGTGCGCAGCGGCGGGTGCTCATCCAAATTTCGCCCGAGGACGAAATGTATCTTCGGGAGACGCGGCGACGGCCTTGGTGACAAAATCAATGCAAGGCGACGATTTTCGCCATCGGGTGAAGACTGGGACGGGTGATTTGCAATCGCCTCCTCTCCAAAAGACTGCAAGCGGAGGAAGTGGTCCCAAATCTCACTTGCAATAATATCCAAGGGGACAGCATAGAAAAGGCCCAATTTCTGTTGCCACTTCGGTCGTTTTTTAATCGGTTTTCAAAAATGTCCGCGGCGCGGTGATGAGTGCAATGTAATCCACTATTTTGCGGCACAACGTTTGTTATTGCGAGGAATGAGATTGAAATGTAATGAAATTGATATATCATATCATCATCTATTCTCCGGCCTCAGTGGTGGTGGGGTTAAGTCCCTGCCTTCAAATCCGTAGGTCGCGGGTTCGAATCCCGCCTTGGTAGGAGGTCCGTTCATAGGGGATGGATGTTTGTGATGTTCTATTGTTAATTTGAAACACTCGTTGTAAAAGGCCGTTCTGAGCTGTTTACGGGGAAGTGGGAAATGAATTTTAAAAATAACAATAAATTTCGATTAACATCCCTAATTAAACCTTATTTACTCGTGTAACCCGGATTACTTTGCTCGTCAGCGACGCGAGTGGCGACTTTTGTAAACCCATTTAAATGCGCGGTGGGCGACAACGCATTTAGAGGCCGAATTGAGGATCCTCGTTTCTAATAGTGGTGAGTATAGCGATGAAGACCAGCGTCTCCTGATTTCCGATGACTATACAGTCCATTTCAACTGAATAGTCAAATGAGAATTCGAGTTATCTTCTTACGCCATGTAAACTCACGCTAGGAAGGTAAAAAATCTGCACAAGTTTTTAAATTAAATGTAAGATCTCATTGACGACCAGGTAAAATTTTACCATCTACACAGAGGACATTAGGATTGAGGCAGGCTCCACTCGTTTAGCACGTTTGTGTGATGGTCCTTATATTGCTACGAATCACGTTCTAGATCTCCTTAAGTGTGATTCCTCCTAAGTCAAATAGGAAATAAATATGCAAGAGTCGTGAGAAACGCAAATTAATCTCGAAGAGGGCTGTTCATAAAAAGCAATAAAGGATCCTATATGCTAGGCGAGATAACATGGAAACTTTTACAGTAACGCAGAGAAAAGTGTAGGCTAAATACGCTTATTAAATTCGGAGATTTTCTCGTGCGACGTAAAGCATATCCTTCATTTCCGTCGTACTGTGGTAGACAAGACCACGAGAATACAATAAAGAAATAGACTTTAAAACAGAGAAATTAAAAATGCCATCCTCTCGTAGTATCATAAAGGATAACAATGGCCTCTTGATTAATAAAATTAATTGAATCGCTCGATAGGGTGACACATTGCATGTTTTAATGTTTTTCATTTTTCTAACCTTACATGCAGGAATTGCCATGCATGATTTCATGCAGGAATTAATAGTGAGTTGAAAAGTTTTGCATTTCCATGAACTGTCTTGTATATATTTTTTTTGCTACGCATAATATTTTTGGCCGTGTGGTGTGTATGTGTAGATTGTCTTGCATGCTCGTGAAAGGTCATCTCCTGGTAGTCACCCTAAAAGTTGCTCGCATAATGTTATTTAGATGTAATAACAAAGAGTGAACAATATAAAACGATGCAATTCATCAACACAGGTGTGCATCGGATTAGTAGGAAGTTTTCTCTGGTTTACCACGAAGTGATATTTCGTTATTCACATACGTTTCGAGATAAACCCCATTTTTCTGCAACAAAAATATAGAATGACACACCTACCTGATGATTGAAATAATTGCTGTATTTTAAATCAATTCAAATTTAAGACGCATACGTTTTTCAACTGATTGTACTTATCGTGTACCTATTGTTATACCGTTTAACAGTAAAAATAATTGATATGGGAGAAAATTTTCTTGCTAGGTTATCTTCCTGTTTTATGTTTACTATAGAGACTCATTGTGTAAATAATGTATGTTCCATTGAACTATGTCCGAAAAAATAAAGATACTATTTTATCAGTGGGAGGAATTATGACTGAGTATTTTTCCGCCAAATGCATACTCGTCCCAACCACTTTCGATGCTTTTCGGCCAAGCTGAGTTGGAGTTTTTCCCCTTGAGAATCACACCGTAATTGTCGAAACTAATTTGGTTAAAAAGTCTCTCTGCGGAAAATTTCTATCTATTAATATAAAAAAGTTATTATAGCTACCTACAATATGGCGAAAATCTAGAATACTGAGCCAGCAACGATAGGAAAATTTATTATTATTATCGTTTTCTCCATTTCGCGCTGGCGCTTGTTACCCATAACAACAGCTCACACGTGAAAAACGCACCCACACGAGCTCGTGTGTACGCACATTTCCCCTCTATCCTTCACCTTCCCGAGAACAGGCGAATATTCCAAAATCCCCGCTCACTTATCGCTCTCCGGCTATCTTCCCTAAGCCTGCCTTCGGGGAAGAGGAGGCAAAACTCTCTAGCGTCACTATGGGGATGGAGGCCGCGGGGAGAACGAAGGACGTAGAAAGAGGGGGTGGTTGTTTGAGGTGTGGATAAATGCTTTTTCCCTTCCCTTCCACTTCATCCCCTCCGATACCACTCCCCCCGGTTGCTTTACACAGCCTCTTTTTCGCTCCAGAACTTCCCCATCCCCAACAGCCTTGCGATTTTCTTTTATATATGCTTTTGCTCCACCCGCGCTATCTCTAATTACTCTTTTAACTTAAAATCAGTTTGGTAGCAGGAATTCGGGCTGGAAGAAAGTTCCCGGCGGACATCGCAACAGCGGTTTCGTCTTAATTGCCTTGCAATCTCCCCTCTCTCCAACCCCCCGTGCTTTTTTTGGTCGTTTGTAAATGGATTGCCGTTTAATAGTTCGATTTGGATCTACTGGGAGTGAAGAGTGGGGGAAGGTAAGAACTTCCCTCCTCCCCATCCCATGTTTTAATAATCGCGGATCTAACGGGAGTATCGTAAATTACTCTCCATCTGTTTTTCTCTCCGTGCTCAACCAATGTATCATACGAATTTAGCCTTCGTTTCGTTCTTGCCAAAGAGATAACATTTTTTTGCTGGACTGAGTATTCTTTGAATGGAATTATCTTTATTCTCATTTTATTTCATCCATTAATTTTGATTGGTACTTGGAGCGTGATCCAATGATGGAATTTTCATGTCTTAAGCGTCTCTCGATGCTTTACCAGTGCTATATACGGCCAGAAATTTGTTCGTTCCGTCATTTTCTGAAAGAATTTATATAAATTGCTAGCTAAAAATGAAATTATTATTGACTCTATACCTTGAATCATCTCTCAGTTTCTCGTTGGCATACGTTGCCTTGCGTTGTAATTTCGCGGTAAGGGCTTAAAAGTTATTCATCTCAAAAGTCCTTATTCTTTTAGTCAACTCTTTGAAATAAAAATTCTTTCAACCTCGAGCTTTATCCAAACGTTCTTACCTTTATACCATAGGAAAGATTAATATTACCAAATGTATGATTACATATATTTTTCCTCCTGATTATTTTACTTCTCCTTGAATTTTAAAATAAATGGACAGTTTTCAAGCGAAAAGAATAAAACGAAAAGGCCGTTATTTGTTGTAGCTAGCTATTGCATGATCTTGGATTATTTTATTTCAATCTTGTAGCAAGGGCAGAGGACGGATTTCTCTATTGTTCATGTTTACTCTGGTGTAAGAAAACCTCTCTCTATCACTTTTTCAACCACGATAACTCTCCTTGCATGAAACTTACTTCAACGCGTCCTTAACTTGCCTCGATTCGTTATCACTCGCTCTTCGGGATTTCCCTCCATCCCCCGAAATACTTGGTTATCTCTCCATAGCAATCTCTTCATCGTCAAGGACAGTAAACAAACTCGGCGAAGGAACATGTGTTAGAGGGACTGAGATTGAGAGAATTTTAATCAAAGGGGCGTGAATGAAGCCGATTTATTCCAACAAAACCAATCAGTGAAACCTTGGCTACTCCTTTTATTAGAGGGACGCATCAAAAAACTCCCAAACCGCATCGCGTAATGATCGGATTTATTGCGTAAATTTCCATCAGCATCTACTCCACAAGCCACTACAATAGGCGTGTAGCAGGGGATGTCGAGACACCAGCTTTTAACTAATAATTAGTAAATGCTGTTACGAAGTCCCTTCTAGTAAAGTTCTATATGGTTCGGGAGAAAACGAATTCCAATATCTATCCGTTCGGCAAAATATTTCTCTTAACTTATGGCTTCTGTCGGACCTAGGAATATAGTGAGGCTCTCATATGATATTCTCTGTATCACCCTTAAAGATATCTATTCACAATTGCTCAGGAAATTTAAGCCATGCGCGCAGTCTCTGAGTCGGTAGGGACTCCCAACCTTATTCGTTTTACATCAGTGTAAAGACTTCTTTGCGCCCGTAACAGTTCTTGACGAATCACGCGGTTCCCTTGTATGTTAATAAGTATAGGGATTAAGTCCTTCTGCGCCGAATTCTGTCATTGATAATTAAATTATGGGTAATATTTTCAGAGCAAACAAAATAAACCAAGATAAACAGTTCAAAACTTGTCTGTATTTTTAGCATCTAAAAAAGTACGTCATGAATAATAAAAAGTTTGAAGCTATAAAATGACTTCAAATCATATTTTTAGTTTCTTATTAATATTAATAAAATTATTTGGCGTTGGTAAAGTATATAAAATATCTGTTTACCGAACTATGCAATATTTTACTGTTCTAGTGACATCCACTCCAATAAATCATCAACCAAATACTTAGCCATGTGAAGCCAACGTCTAGCCAATTTCAATTACAAATCCCTGATTATTATAACATATTCCGATAAACATTAGTTTTTCGTATATTACGTGATATGATAATCATGTGTGTTACAAATATATTATGTTAATAAATGTTCTTTTATACCTTGTTATCTGGAGAATTCATATTATTTCGGGTATCTATTCAATATTTAACCTGGAATATCTAAATTAGATATACTAGGGTAATCAACATTGCCACAGTCAGTGAAAAAAGATTAAATCAGTCCCCTAATTTGCTGCGAAATTGATTCTTTAGACCACCATCTAGGGCATATTTAGTTTTTGAAACACGTAGAATATAGTCAACCATATGGTAGAGTGTGGTTTTAATTCATACGCAATCTATAATTTTTTTCTGTAACTCATCGAACCAAGCGGCGTTCACATCAGTTCCTCCCCGGTGCAATCTTTTGTGGTCAAGCTGAATCCTAAAATAGATTGAGTGTTATAGTGTAGCAAGCGACCAACGTTTTTCGTTGTTTATGAATGAAGTTGTTTAGATAACCGGCATAGTCTTAGATTATTATTTATTTTATTCATTCTAGTTCGCGAAAATATGTTTTTCTATACTAATTTATTTTTAAATTGCAATATTAGTTCTTATCCTCTCTTTTTCATGTCTCACCGTCTGCATAAATTCACTCTTTGCCACTTCTTCTTTGTCTATTTCGGTTTCTATTAAAATTCCTTCTGTCTTTCACTTAACTCTAAAATATAAATATAATTTAAATCGATTTTTCAATGAACATACACGTTAGCAAATTTTATTGAGCAATTTTTTAGGATTTTCATTTCAAAGGAATTCTCCTTTCTTTTAATGATCGCCGCACCGCCGTTGGATTTTGGTAGCCAATGTTTTAGGAAAAGATAGCAACACTTTTCCGCAATATTTTAATGCGTACGATGCATTGAAATATTGTGAAAAATTGCTACCATCTTCATTTAAATATGTCGAACTTCCGCCATATAACGCCTGCATCGATTGAACTTAATCTAGTACTAATCCCCATGCTAAATTTGAATTCTGAATTTGAGGTACAGTTCTAATCATAATGGAAATTTAAGATAATACAGAAGATTCCGGTTAATTGGGACATATCGGGACTTGTGCACTATGCCCCAATTAAGCGGCTGCCCCAATTAGGCGAACTATCCTGTATATGGGCATAAACAAGCGTTGAAATGATGGAAAGAAGACTAAAGAATGTTTATAATGCAACATAAGTTTATTAAACTAATTTTATTAATAAATCAGCGAGTTTAGTTAATTTATTATCATTTTTAAGAATTATAACAATTTAGTTAAAAATATTTTTCACAGCCTCGGGCGACGCTGAATGAATGTCTTTTACTAAGTCCTGTTAAAGAAAATTCCTATCTTCTTGTGGATTGTGTAACAACAAGAGCTTTCAAAATAGGGAAAGAATAGGAACATTTGTGAAAAATAAGAGGAAATCAAAGGAGGAAAATATAAAAAAATAGTATTCTGAAATCAAAAAAAAATTAATTTAGTCGCGAGTATGGAGTTTATGTCGCCGACTCATGGCCCAATACAGCGGCATGCTGTCCCAATTAAGCGGAGAATACTCTGGGATATTCCTCTATTGGGTTCTGTTTTTCAAGATCTGCCCCAATTAAGCGGCTGCCCCAAGTAACCGATGGACCCATTAAGCGGAATCTACTGCATTGCATTTTCACCTGGTTACGAGTTATCCTGAAAATTTCAGGTTTGTAGCTAATTAGAAAGCGGTTTAACATTAAGTTGCAAGACATGACTCGGAAAAGACAGCAAGCAAAAAAAAGCGAGTTTAGAAAAACGCTGTTATACGAGGGGCACTCCAAAATTAATGCACGCAAATTTTCTGACACAAAATTTGTTACTATAGAAACTTCGCATTAGTATAGTTCATGAAAGCACCGTTCCCAATTCCATTCAAATCTATTTAAACGCAATACCTATCATGGCGAGGAGATAGCTGTTATATTAAACGGTGGATGACTTGATGTCCGTCAAAAGCAACGCGTTGTAGTTCAGTTCCTTTGCTGTGAAAATTAGGCAGTCGGAAAAATTCACTGAAGGTTGAAGAGGGTGTACAGAGTTGATGATGTCGATCGAAGTACAGATAGTCAGTGGGCACAACGAGATTCCGGTGAGTACGGGCCCGCCATTATTGAAGATCGTGGACACAGCGGTAGACTCCAAACTGCAAAAACATTTCTCATTGTCCAGCGCGCCGAGTCATCTGGAGTACACGCCTAAGTTCCAAAGTAGCGTAAGGCTATTGAATCGGACGGAGATTTTATTGAAAAGTAACATGGTGTTCCTAAAGGATATGTTAATGCACAGTGAAAATTGGAAGTGCCTAGAATTAAGATTGCGGTGTCAGGGAATTTGGGTGCCTAGTTAGTTATGGGATGACCGTCGTAGATATAAACTCGATTGTTTCTGGCTTTACTTTGTGAAAATCTATTGTAAACAGTAAAAAGTTATGGTACTTTATCACACGATTTATTCAAGGCGACCGGTTTCGTCGCAGAGGTGACGTCATCAGATACAGAAATCGTTATTTCATCGTCAGACTGGACGTTCGTTCCGATTAAGAACAGAAGAACACGGAAGGAATTTGAGAAACGGGGAGACAGACAAATCGCATTTCGCGAAACACCTATGGGAGAGTGACCACAGGAGCGATTTTGTTCCGGAAATTCTCCACCTTGAGAAAAAAGAAAGAAGGATGGACTGCTTGGAGGAGTTGGAGATTAGGAAGCACATCAAGAATGGAATTTTAGCAAATGAGAATATTTTTGTCAACAATTCCCCCCTCTTTGAAATTCCCCTGAAGCTGAGTAACGCTCCAACCCCAACGCAACCCTCCCCTACCAACGCGTAATAGCAACCAAATTAACAACAACAAAATAAATGTAAAAATAACGATTCCTGTACCTGATGATGTCGCCTCTGCGATGAAACCGGTCGTCTTGAATAAATCGTGTGAAAAAGTACCATACATTTTTACTGTTTGCGTCATAAATATGTTTACACCTTGTCGGTGTAAGCATGGAGATGATAAGGTATTTGGCCGGATTGTGGGAATTGACAAAGTGGCGAGGGGCTTGCCCCATCGCGCCCTCCCGATAATCAGCTTAAAACATACTCGGAAGTCCTCTGTCATACGTTACACTTATCGTACGTTATATCTACGGTTATTTATTGTAGGAATAAAGGTCAAAATTTTCAAAGATTTCAAAATGTCAGCTATGGATCTTTACAGTTGCTGCTCTGCTACCATTCAGTATACCGGATTATTTTATTCAGCTTAGTAAAACCACTTGTCTGTTTTCACACTCTTTTATTTAAACCGAGAATGGTTTCGGCAACTCGTACCGTTATCGAGATAATAGCCTTGGGTGAAAGCCTTTAAATATTGGTAGAGTTTTTAGGAGGGGGGGTTTATTGGGGTGTATTCATTCCAAGGCTAATGATGACGTCAATGGGCGATGGGTGGGAGGTAGGGTAATGTTCAGCTTAGGGGTGAGTGGAATGGAAGCATATGGTCGTTGCATAATTAAAAATTAGCGGGGCAATTAACAATTTCAAACAGTTCTAAGAAATCCAGTTTCCGCCCCTGATCATGTACATGTAAAATTTTTGCATCAAAATTGCACAGGTGGTGTTCGTCATTCAAATGTCTTTCTATTCTTGACGAGTCGTTGTTATTTTAAAAAAGTATTATATTTTATTATATATTGATATTATGCCGGATATCAATTTGTGTGTGCCTCACGAATGTTAAAATATTGAATTCTCCAGTCAGCCACTACATATCCTATCTCCCAGAGAGCGTTTAAATGTGTTTGCATGAGTCGAACGCGGAGGAGTAGTAGTTAATTGAATAGTCTAAGCTAAGGTCCAGTGCATGGAAAAGAGGTCGCTGCTAAGAGCGTTAGACTGGAGACAAAGCAACTATATTAAAGCATACAGGTGGACAGTGGAACTGTATGATTTAGAAGCTTGCACCATCGGAAAAAGTGATCAGAAAAGAATAGGGGTCTTCGATACCTGATGCCGGAGGAGGACGTTGAAGATAAAATGGACGAATAGGATGAGAAATGAGGAGATATTTAGATGAACAGGAAAAGGAAGCACACTATGGGTCACTGTACAAAAAAAAAGTTCCCAGTAATGAGACGCAGGAGTGAAGTGGGAAAAATAATGGAAAGAAAAAGTGATGGAGGAAGCCGTCGGAAGGACAAGTTGCTGGAGCACTTCAGAATCATTTACAGTATTGATGTCGTGTAAAATTTTTCTGTTTATAAAGGAGTGAGAAATATACTTTTTTATATAGTTTGCGTTTCGTAGCTTTCATGAATACCATGTTTTTAAATTAGCTGGGTAATAATCCCTGTCAAGGCAATCTTTCATCCAACTAATATCCAATTACGGTCAATATATTATGTAACCAATCTTTAAAAACAGATGCAATACCTTTAATTACCTTTAAATCGTAATCACCCGGATAAATAAAGCAGTTATGCATTAACCCTTTCTAACCCAGAGCTACTTTATGGAGAATTCAAATTTTGAGATTTTTCATCATGAAAACTTGAAAATTTTGCACTCAATCATAAATATTATGTTAGCTAAGTTATTAGTCATTACAATTAACACCACAAAATAATGCGTATTTTGGATATTTCCTGAATAGAGCAGATCATTTATGCATTGTTGATGTTGCTTAGAAGCAAAATTGGGTTATAATGGGTTGATTAATGCCATTCATAGATACTATTTCAACAGATTAATTAATCAGCCCATGTCGATAGTCTATAAAATATACGAATATGGGAATACAAATCTGCTTAAAAGTGTATTTCCTACTTTTCTTCGCGCACTCTAATACGGTCTCAATTATTCCCTCGCCAAATGGCTTAACTACTTTGAAAAGAAGTGATACTCACTCCATCGCTCCATCATTTTTATTCTGAGTGAATCTTCACTTCGGAATTGTATTCAAAGAATGTGCCCCCCACTTAAATTTGAAACTCCCCCCTCCACTCCTATCAATCAGCCCCCTTGGAAAAATATTAAATGGATCTCTCGCTCAAGCGATTTCGCTGAATGACCCGCTTAGCTGTTCTGCCTTGATTATTTAATAAACTTTCCCAATTTCCTAAGGTGATTCCCTCCGAAATCATTCCCGCCTGCACCTTTTCTCTTTGAAAAGCCCTTGGTTAGTCATTCCGTCTTCTCTCTCTCTATACACCAACTTTCCTCCGAAACTGAAACTTGGCTATTTTCTTTTTTTTTAAGTAAAAAAAACATGCTTCGCTTTAATTAGGCGAGCCAAGTTTTGGGAAAAGAAAGCGTAGTGAGTGCTTGTGTGGGAAAAGTTTGAGGAGATTTTTGTGCGGGTGGGGGTTGGGTCTCGATTTTTACCTTACCCTACTGTTCTCTTCTTAAGGAGGCCAAAAGTCCACAGGCGGGTCGCACTGGCCGTGCGCCGGATGTCGGAATACTTGGCCAAAAACCACCGAAATATCGAATCGTTTCGGGATTGACATGGTGGAAATTCAATATATTCATGATAAAATATAAGTAAACATAAATTACCGTTTGTTGTTCATATTTTACTATGGATACATCCAAATATTTATTACCAAGTGAAATTTTTCATAGTTAAGCTAATAATTGTAGTCCAGAGCATACATATGAATAGTTATTGTTAAATCCTGTGTTAATTCAGCAATCATACTGGAATCAAGGGATGGGATTTTATTGGCAGCTGAAGTGTCGGGACGATTTATGAGGAAAAATATATGTGGCAGGTCTAAAAAAGTTTAATTCATCAAAATTTAGCCGAAAATTAATATGTTCAGGTTTTAATAACTAATAGTTATTTCACATCAACGAAAAACAATGCATGCATTTTACTACAATCAATATAATGTGTGCAGTTTTCAAAATGCTCGTATTACAAAAGGAATTTAGTCAGTTGTGATGTTAACCTTGATGCCATCAAAACTCAATAAAAAAATGTGCGGACGGATGTATGATTTCTTAACCTGGAGACCGCTGATATTTTTCCTGAGGGCATTCTTCCTATTTTTCGAGTTGTTCCACGTTTATCGTCTAGAGAGTCACTCATTTACCGTGTCTCTATCTTTTTGCATAGGCACCTCATTATCTTCATAACCTACATTTAGGTACACCTACTATAAAGGTATGCTTACAGCAATTCTCAGGTCGAAACACGGTATAAAACTCTAATATAAGGTCCACTATCAAAATATATATGAATCTGTAGGGCGTGTGTGTGAGTGACCAAGTGTGATTTTTATTATTGACGCTGTCCATTTGAAGGCCTCAGGTTAAGTTAAAAAGCTAAGTGATTCATTCTACATTTATTGAAAGCTAAGAGTTTTTCTTTTCATGTTTTCAGAACGACACACATGATACATAACCTCGAATTCCTTTATCAATGGAATATATATCAAAAATTGTATTTTTTTAAATGCTATGAATATGTAAAAATATTTACTTTATATCCCATTTGAGCTCTCTTGCATCGAGTACGCTTGATTGTAGGTATACTGTTTGCTAATGCTGTGTCTCATCTGAAATTCTCTTTTATTGTCAAATTTTACGGGACGCACGTGGAAAGTATTCTAGTATCCATGATATCCTTGCAAGATATACGTAAGCTATGTCATAATTTTTGGCTATTTTTTGTGCCTAGAAAAATTTCTTAAAAATTTCTGATATTTTACTTCTCCTATTAGTTTAGTTTTCATTTTTATCTGGCCATTTCTTTGGAAGCAGATCTTTACTTTTCTCATCATTAACTACCACATCCTCACATCCGGAAGTGACAAGTAGTACATAAGTATATCCGGAATGATTATTTTTCGATAACTTATGCCAACGCTTTAGCTTCCAATAAGAAATTTTAAGGCCTTAATTGATAATTATAATAACTAATATTTATATTTTGACCACTTTCCACCAAGTTTCGAATATTCCAATTTTTTATAAATTAATATATCCAGGCTTCTTCCTAATTTTTGGTGTCAAAAACCAATCCTAAAAATAAATTAAATCTTCAGAAAGATAAGGTACCTTGTGTACCAATTATTAATAAAAACATGCCCTCATACATGTAATATCTTTTATCGTGGGCTAAATCTGAAACTGTATGATCATTACAAGTTCTAGTCTCGGGCGGAGATATTCCTGGTTTAACCCACTAGAGAGTCGTTCGAGAATTCTCAGGATATCCTAGTGACTACTATTTACGTTAACTTGTATGCCCTGTGCCACTATGAATTCGCATTGAACACGTCCAAGCTAGTTTCCTCGAACTTAACCCACAGAGTATCCTGCGCTGTAAAAATTATCACCCTCTTGACCTTTTGAGACAAGTCCCGGCTAGCACCCTCAAACTATAGGGAGTAATGGAGAAAACGAAGATGGGAATTCTTCATATCGTTATGCAATTTATTGACACCGTAGGTGAAAAAATACTTTTAGCTATTTCCTTCTAAGATACTTACTTGCTATGAATTTTTATTTCATGACTAATCTACTCTTAATCAAAATTAAGAATTTTCGAGTGGACTTTAATGACCTAAAATTTACTTTCACTTTTAGTCTTAAGTTAGTGTTTAAATAAATGGAATTATTAACGACGAATTAGCTTCATGAATTTATTTATTACGCTGATTAATGATTGAAGACTGTATCAGAGGCATTGATGCCATTGTATTGCCTCTGTTTTGCGAGATACATTGTAATTGTGTTCCCTTTGTATAGATAAACAGTTGCAAGCTAAAGCAAACACTGCTTTATCGCGTTTGTATAACAAATATGGAGAAAACTAATTACAGTAGTACCCACTGTAGTCCATGCAAAATGCCGGTAAAGAAGTAGTTGCTGTATAGCTAGCAGCTATACAGCAACTACAACTATACATTGCCTGCACGGAGTGTTGCAAGGAAGTTCCGCCTTCCACTCACTACGATTTGATGGATGTCAGTCGAAGATTTTTCTATTTTATTGATTTTGTTTCCCTCTATCCATGTTTGAATGATTTATTTAGAAAAAGACAACACCTTCCATTATTATCGTAAGGGTACTTTAATTTACGCTATATATTTGGAACACGTGACGAAACACGATGGTCTCATGAATATGATTGTTTTTATGGAATAGATAAACCTAGGCGTTAGGCCACAGATGCGCTAAATAAAGCATGTGATGAGGCATGGAAAGTAGAAGTATTATGTAGGAGTTCAAAGATTGTAGAATGGAGAGGTTAACTGCGTTAGACCAGTCTAAGGGTTGATGGCTGATGATGTAGCCATTATGAAAATTAATAGAAGATAGCTCACTGAAATAATGATTTTGAAATGCATATGCGAACAGAAATAACTCTCCCGAATGTTTGGATTACTTTCATTACATAATTTACCGTTAAAGAAATACCCCGCATTATAAACCTATGTTACGTCTAGCATTTAGCTTCTATTGGAATTATCACCTGTACTTCTCAGCAGTTAATATAGCTGGGTCACTTAGTGAGATCACGGTATTTATTCTTGGAATGTTTTATAATTTCCCATAAATTAATGTAGCCAAGTACCGCATCCACCATGCAATTTTCTGGTATGGTGTAGCGACCATGTAGATAGTTCCCAAGCCTCCTGGGACAAAAACTCTTATAAGAGTTCTTCAAAAGAGGCGCCACGTACAATGCAATGGGCGAGGACGGGATAACCTCCAGATCTGGGCCTCTACATTATTTATTCGGCTCCCAACTTTACCTGTTCTTTCCCCAGCACGTTCCGCGACCCCCCCCCCCCCCTTTGCTTTCACCGGCGTGCATACTCCCCCGTCAGTGCCTGCTTTGCTGTCAGCTCTCCGGGCGAGCCCGCCTTTTCCCTATTTCGCCCCTCTCTTGTTTTCCCACTTTCGTTCTCTCCCGAAGGCAATCCCATTTTATCCCGCGCGCGGCCATTTCAAACTTGTGCATATACCTCCTTCTCTTTTGTATCCATTCTCTCCTCGTCCCAGCGGTCTCCACCGAATCTACCTCTACGACACCACTCCGCTCTGTTCCACTCCCGACCCGAGCTCATCTCCATATCCCACTCACCATAAGACTATGCTTTCATTCCGCGTGAATATTGCTTATTTATCTGGGTAGATTCCTTGGGCATGTACAAAAGTCGAGAGAATATAATGGACAGCTAGGTTGAGATATGGGTGGGTATGTAAAAGAATAGGAGACTAATGGACGCTGTGGTTCATTTCAAAATAATTTAATTTCACCTTTCCCTCCTCCGTTTGAGCAAACCAGTCGAAGTATCAGACTTCAGAAAGGCCCAAAAACTACGGACCATAAATGTCATAATTTCCCGTTTTATAATTATTTTCAAATCCAGAATCTAGGGCACAAATTACACTCTTCTCACAGACATTTGGGAACACGACGAGGTCTAAGTATGTCAACCTCATGTACACTGCCACAACAAATCACTCTTCTATTAGTGTAGCATCCCTCTTAAGCTCCTTCTTCTTATCTTAAGTGCTTGGCCAATTTTTTTTTTTAATTTTCAAATTAAAAAGGATTAAGAAAATGATAAAATATAGTGTAGCTAAAACTTTCGTGGTCCATATTTTATCAATTAGTTAAGGATTTGGGTTAATCCGCGTCTGGCGACTTAAAAGTCAACGTTTCTTCCCCACTGCCGAGGACCTCTTCAAGGCTAATGTCACATTGACATTATCAACAGCATGGGTGCTATTAGCGATTGAGACGCCGCATTTGGCTATTAATGGAATGATATCTAGTTTATGATTCCAAATGAATGCGGAAAGCGGCGGAAGAAGCGATGGAAGAAAGGCACGGCAGGAATGATCGTGTGATTCAGAAAATGATAGTTCGAGCCATCAGTTAATTGGTTCCTGGGAAGCTATCGCTAAAGCTATCACTCTAAGGGATAGAAAAAATTATCATTTCATCGAATGTAAAGGATTTGGTAGTCTTTAAGGTTATTTCTTAGGTAAGACTACCTTCAAAAACAAAAACATCCGTTACCCAGACAAAAAATTGAACAAAACATTATGCTTAAATGGCATTGCATAATGCAGTCTCTAATGGACAGCAGAATAGCATAAAATGTCTCATGGACTAGTTACCATTAAAATAATTATTATATCTGAAACTTGTCTCCAACTCGCTCTATATCTTCTTACTAGTTTTTGGAGAGGAGTACGCACCAGAATATTTCGTGATAGTGAATTGACTTTTCTCGGGTGTCCGCACAGGTATGAAAATCTAATGCAGCCGAAATGTCGGGTTCCGTTTCGTTACCAATTCTCAAGGCTACCAAATAAATATTTGGAGTGACCATTAAAGTACGGCATTAGGAGGGGCGGGGTTGGTCAAGTCCCGATTGTTGTCAAGCCGATACTCGAATAATCTCACGTGGGGGAGGTGAGGGTCCTGGCAAGTATCACGTAATGTTTTTATTTATTTAATCCAGTCCAATAACAGCACGAGGCCAATTACAGAGGACTCACAATAACAGGAGAAAACATTTAATAATATTAAGCAACGTAATCAATAATTAGCAAAAAATATTCAACATTATTTTCAAATAAATAACAAAGAGTAGTAAGTTTCATCGGGTGGTGCCAGGAATAGGGGAAAATTACGATAGTGATGGTGCAAGATGGATGAGGGATGAAAAAGAGGATCAAAATTCGGAACATATTTGGCATAGGAGTTAATGTAAGAAGGAATTATGAATAGAAAAGAGCGTTTAGAGACAGAAAGGCGGGGGGTGAAACAATGAAATAGGTCACTCGACCTCGTCGTGCGCGAAGGAACACGAAGAGGAAAAAAAGAAAGAAGGTCTGATGATCTGTATTTGCCATTAATGATATTTAAGATGAGCCTCCGGTCATTGAGGATACGGCGATCAGCTAAAGTTGAAATGCCAAGAGAGGATCTAATATTATTGATCAAGAGAGGATCTAATCTTATTTTGCGCAGGAAAATATAAAATATGATTCTAGGCAACGATCTTAGTAATCTTACATACTAGTCTTAAAATAAAAATAATAAAACAAATTGTTGCTTTTATAAATCCAGCGATATGAATCTTGTATTAATGTTACTGGACTTACACGGAAAAAACGTATTTTGAACTATCTCATGTAAGATTAGAAATACAAAATTCACATGTCGCAATATTTCATTGTATTTCTTTTTGAATTGGCTTTCATTTTTAGATTTTTTTACATCGTCTGACAACTTATTCCATGCTTCGCAAGAGGTGACATGGAGAGACCTAGCGTAAACAGATGTTCGATAGTGTGGTATGTAAATTTCCTCCATGTGACGTGTTGGACGTTTATTTGTTCTAACGTTATATAGTAAATTTTGGTGTAAATATGTGGGATGCGATGTTCTTATCAACTTGTACGTTAATGTTGCCTTACGAAGTAAATGCCTGTTTTGCATTTCTAACCATCTTAGTTTTTCAAAATATGATGTCACGTGTTCGTAATATGAGATGGCAAAAATATACCTTATACATTTATAGATTAGAGGGAGGGGTTCGGGTTGGTGTGGTGGCTAAAATGTTGGCTTCCCACTCTGTGGGCTCGGGTTCAAATCCCGGCGGTGGTAGAGAATTTTCAGAGACTACCCGATCCCTGCTGGAGAATATTTCACGCGCAACACTCCGTCCACGTCCGTCAGATGGGACGTAAAGCCGTGGTCCCCTTGGTGCCTTTCGTTAAGAGCAGGCTCATGCCGACGCCGGGTTTCTCTTCACCCTTTCTTACCTACCCTTTCCTCATAGCGCAAATGACCTAAGCTGTCGGTCGTCTCCTCCAAATACCATACCATACCAGGGAGGGGGTCGACCCAAATCTCATTAAGTAAGTAAGCTTCCAAAATAACCTCACGTAATTATTGGACGTGACCTAACATACGTGGTGTACCTATTCTCTTAGATACATTGCAGTTTTCTCCTTCATGCGACCACAATTGCGCGTTAGGAGCGTGTTCAGTACCTCAACCTCCCGCGCCACCCCCACCGAGGCCTCCCGTCGCCATCTCCAAAGGCCCACTCCCCCCGCCCGTTACCGCGGTGGAAAATGAACCTTATGAAACCGCGTCTTGGAGGGAGTGTGTTTCTCAAAACCGCCACCTCAAGACATGTGCGGTCTGCGACTTTTCCCATTAGCTGCCTCACTACTGCCCCCACGTCTCCTCTGCCCCAAAGTAATATCACCGCATAGCCTCACGTACCCCTACCACTACCTTCATCCTTCCCATTCTGTAATTCGTGAAGCAGAGTTGATTTCTTTTGTAATTATTCACCATTTATCATACTGGAAACTGGTATTTTTAATTCGTGAAACTGTTTTTAAAAGAGAATATATATATTACGAATCGTTTTACCAATACTATCATGAAGTCAAACGCTTTATTAGAGTAGAAGTTGTATTACGAGGAAGTAATAAAGTAGTAGAGTTGAAGCATGAGCGTGGTGGAAGATGAATAATAGCACAATTATGGGGCATAACGGAATACACAGTGTATTTTTCAATTGTATAACATGAAAATAGTCAAGGAACGCTTTTTTCACAGTATTATCTTTCTGAAAAAGTTACTATTTAATACTTGATATTACTCCTGCTCGGCTGGTACTTATTTTGACATATTACTCTCTTCAAAATTCGTCTCTTCACAAATTTCTTGGCATTTAGGGTAAACCCTTTTAGCAATTCAACTATATCCGTAATGTGAAAATTTTATCTCGTTAAAGCATAAAAAAATAGTAAAAATGTGTCCTGCAAGTTTTACGACGATAACGAAAGCAAGTAATACGCACCGCAAAAATGCCTGGAATATCAGGGGTTTGGCGTCTTTGGCACTTCCCAGCTAAAAATGAGTTGTTTTTGGAATATTGGCATGAAAAATGAGTCATGAAAATTTTGGACATTATATAATCACCTGCCATACTCCTCGTTCACTCTCAGTCTTTATGTTATTAAGTGCAAGTATTTCCATTCATATGTGTTGGGAGAAGCTTAAAAGTGAGCGAAAACAACTCACACCAATGAGTATTTTTTGGAAAATTACAAAAAGAATGCACCCTCTTATGGATGTTGAAATCACAAAAAAATCATGCATGTGTATATTTGCATTCGGATACCCATTTATTTGGAGACAAATTTTCGACACTTTATCATCATCTGCCGTACCCCTCTTAGGAGGTTCGCGGACCTACCTAGTTCACCTTGTGTACTCGCGTTAGCAAATTAAGAGTGCATTAATTTTACTTAGAAATATTGCATTGTGAATGCCCCCTTATCCATAATAAAATACCAAAAATCTTGCATGTGTCTATTTCATTTGAGTGTCCTTTTTTTCGGAGACATCAAAATTTTGGAAGTTTATCATCGCCTGCCATACACCTCCTAGAGGGTTCGTGGGCCTACCTAGTTCACCTCGTGTACTTGCATTGGCTAATTAAGAGTGCATTATTTTTTCTTTGCAATATTGCATTGTGAATACCCCCTTATCCATACTATAATACCAAAAATCTTCCATATGTCGATGTCATTTGGATATCATTTATTCAAAATTTTGGAAGTTTATCATTGCCTGCCATACACCTCCTATGGGGTTCGTGGACCTACCCAGTTCGCCTTGTTTACTCTCGTATGCAATAGGAGTGTGCATATCTCACTATCCACAGTCGCGATGTCTCCCCGTGCACAAATGTTAGCTGGCCTCTCGTCGCTTTCCCTTAGCAATACGGCCTCGCCGTGCGATTGCCTCTATTTCATAATGGTGGGCTTTGACGGTCGGGGGGTGTGCTACGGATGGTGAATTAGTGGAATTAACTCTCTCTCTCCCTCTGCAATGGGTGGGGTGAGAGCAAATGTTCCTCTATTTACGACCTGCCGCGAATTGCAGAGTGTTATAGGCTGGAGGCGTTATAAATCCAAGAGCACGGGGCATAAAGTTGCAAGGCGGAACCCAATCCACAAATTTACTTGCGCGCGGAGGTCGGATTGATGATGGCGGTTTATGTTGAGGTCTCCCGCGGAAAGGACCCGGGTTTTATTCCCTGGGGGTACTACATTGGGTTTTTATGCTCTTGTCCCGAGGTGTGTCCTGTGAATTTAATGCGCTCAAATTTGTCGCACAGTGAATGCAGGTTGTTCGGTACGTTTGTTTTCAATTGCTTGTGTTGCACGGGTCCCTCACCAGAGTGTTCCTAAGAAACAGTGTATCTTTGAGTTTTATCTGAAAATGTTCACCATATAGTTTTCATCACTTTGAATGTTCATAGCAAAAATAATAAATATTTAAAGACCTCCGTAACATGACTTACTAACGTTGAAAATAATTGCTGTCTTCATTTAAATATAGTGTATCAGATTGTACTGAATTATGATGTAGCTCATCAAAGGAACATATTTTTCGTGATTGGACGCTATTTGAATGACAACACGTAGAGTAGAATAACTAATAATAATAATAACTAATAATAAATAATAGAAAGAAATTTGGTTAACGAAGAATTAACACGTAGAGTAATACTATTTAGTTAATGACCTACAGCATGAGTTTTTCTTGCTCTGATCCTCGTGGAAATTTTTTCATTCTGAGTATTCAATTAACTTAATATGTTCCGGAAGAGTGGCTAAATAATGCACGTTTATTTAACTCCTACTAATTAAATACTATTTTGTTGTTTATCAGCCCAGTTTGTATTAAAATTTTTTTCATATATATAAATAATTAAATACCAATTAATTTAAGGCGGCTAATACGAATTTTGGTTGTAGTTACATGTGATGTGATTGAATGAATTATTATTATTATATCTACAGGTTTAGAAGGCAAATACAATCCTGCTTAGTATAATTTAAAAATATTTTTTTAAATTCTATTTTCCTCTCTGCAAATCAATTCAGATTTATCTCAACTTCACCTTTTCTTGTATGAATAAATTTAGTACATATGACAATTGTTACAATCGTTTTAGTGTTTCATTTGTCAACGGAAATGTGTCCATTAGATTTGTCTTCCTCATTTTCAGTTTAGCTCTTTCTATCCCAAAGGTACTTCGGGGAGAAATCAAATTTCAAATTTTTTCATCTCAAAAGCTTGAAAATTTTGCATTCAATCATGATTATTATGGGAGCTAAATATTTCATAATTAAGCTTTACACCACAAAATAATACGTAGTTTAGATATTTCTGAAATAGAGCTGAAAATGTATACATTTTGATGTTTCTTAGAAGCAACATTGGGTTATAATGGGTTAACCAGGTATTCTTAAACAATAATTTAATGAAGAGAGAACCTTTCAGCCCAGTGGAAATGACACACCAAAGTATCACTACCGTGGAAATTACTTAATTCATCCCATTTATGATGATTATAAAAGTATTCTACCGATTAGATATGTTTCCATGAGCACTCGCTTCATCCACTCATTCTACCTCTTCCTTATCTCATCTAGAAGCTGCCTCTCTCCTCACCAACCATGTCCAGCCCTTTGTCTTCCCTCCTCATCTCCATCCACTTCACCTTCTACATTCTTCTCCACACCCACATCTTGAATGCCTTAGTCTATACTCGTTCTCCATCCTTAGTGTTCATGTTTCTGCACGTTCATCCTATTACAATTAAAAATGTTTATTGTTTTAGCTATTAATTTTATGCTGGCATCTTATAAGACTTTTACATAGCTTCCTCTTACGAATATTACCTCAAAATATAGGATATAGTTCTTACCGGCTTACCAATGAGATTTATTTTCGTGATCCCTTAAAAGTATATCGTGTCCCAAAATTCTCTTGTGCAGCTAATTGAGACGCCAACACATGGGCGTCTCAATTAGCTGTACTCCTACTCGTACCTTAAAACTCAAAGCGTTTTAATCATTCCATTTGATACGATGCTGATTTATTTTTGTTTTCCATTTTTCCAGCTTTACCGTAAGGTAGAATTTACATGACGGATCATTTCAACATTTCTTTTACGTTTTTGTATCATAGCAGAGATACTTATCTTCCATTAAAAACATAAAAGCATTCTCGTTCTGTAATACCTTCACTTTTATTGCATGCAATAATCGATTTATTGCGAATGAAATACCGCAGGATAATTAAGCGCGTGGGATTGACTTTTGATCGTTACCAATTGCTCATTTCCAAAATTAGCTCGCGCTTCAATTTTCAGATCTCAAAATTTCAGCTTCTAATTTAAAGCAGTCGAGTGAAGTCATAGGCTTACGAGGCGGTACAACTGATTACCGTGAATTCTTTATGAGGGCAAAATCGGGTGTCTTTCAGTGCGCAAAACTAGGTAATTATTTCCTCTCCAACAATGATGGTTTTGTGTACATAATCAACGCGGTCCATGCTCCCTGTGGATTTCACCACGGGTAGATTCGCGGTTAATCGAGCGGCTTCCAATTTTCGGATAAAACGGGACGTTTCCAAAGGGATTTAAGTGACAAAAGAATGAATTTTCGTCACATAATTATGGATTTACCGAGCTTGAATGTTTTTAAGCTTAAAACTCCAAGTTCTCTCCAACGAACTTGTTATGTCTTTTGCTGAAATATTGCTGATCAAAGAAGTTAATATGGATTCTATTTCTTCACGCTAGATAAAAGAAATTCTCAATTTGTTTTTCATTTGTAATATAGCTCAAAAAAGGTGCCAAAGGAAGTTCCTTTCACTCCCTTGCTAATTATTACTACCATTAAATTTGGCTACCATTTTTAGGAGCCGAGAAAAAAGTTAAAATGTGTAAATATGCCAAATACTTCCTTTCATTGCGAGCGAAATCATATTCAACGCTTAGGATATGGCTCGAAAGAGAGGAAAATGCATAAATGTCTCATTCGAATTACGTTTATTTTACTTTTTTGGTAGTCAATTAGTTTTTTTTTGTAGTTAAGCTTTCCATTTCAAGGACTATGAATCGTAATTTCTAAATTAATGAATGTCTTGTGCATGTTTACGAGTATGTAGCAGATAGTTATTAATTCCATATCCACAAAAATATTGTACCATAATTATTAATATCTTAGTGTATTTTAAGCTTTTGGTTACATTTGTTCCATTATGTGAAAAAGAAGAATTACTGAACAATGGCATTTAATTCACGGCTTTGCATCATTTAGCTATATACAATTTTCCATCAAAGTTGACTATATACCCTTATCCTATAGATTATTAGATGGATTTTGAGCCTATATGGAGTCAATCAGAGTGGTAAAATGGGATTTACCTTAACCGAATTTTGAAACATGGCCTCGTTAAACTCTTATCTATATATTTGATTCTACGCATTTTATTTTGCAAGACTTATTTTTGTGTGTACATGATACATTTTTCCAACGGCTTTCAAAATCACAATCTTTATATGCATTACATACTGTACAAATTCTTATGCAATGAATTTTTGGGGATATGAGCTCCAAAGTTGCGATTTCAATTAGCGAAAATTTAAAATAAAAATGGGCGGTAACGTATTATTTGTATCGGCACGCCATAATTTCCAAATAATATATACGCGATGCAAACTTTTTGATACATATATTATGATACTATAAGATGTGTGAGCGAAATGAATATTTAAATTTTATGCAAAGAAACTGCAGCAACTTCTATTTAGACTGTGGAATCGTCAATATTCATCCTCCCTTAAGGAAGTATAAATTTGAAATCACAATTTTCTAGAAAATTATTCCTTTGAAATCTAAAATCGAACCCTGAATATAAATGGGGAGGCAGGTGGAGACTTACACCTCCTTTGGACTAATGCCGTGAGCAATGTGTCTTCAGCCTTATTCTGCCGACGGGAATTTTTTCACCGCGTGAACTTTAGTCGTCCGGCTCGCATCGCGTTATCGCCATGTCCTGTCTTGGCATTCGCTTGTCTCGACGATCCCCTCTGGAGACGAGAAAAACTCCCAGGGAAGGATACAATATGTTTCCTGTTTTTTATTTTATTTTTTACTTCTGGCCGTTCCTTTCTGGTGATCTTCAGTTTTTTCCCCTGAATGCAATTCTTTCCGTTGGATATTCGGAATGTCTTTTGTTTTTCTTCGGCACGTGATTTCATTCCTATTTTGTTTCCCCTCTTGCCTTATCGGATTACCATTGCATTCGATTTGCGTTTGATTACACAAGAGGTGCACCAGAAGTTTGCCATGAGATCGCTGTTGCCTCTTTCCTTTTGCCTTATTTTCTTGCGACATGCCGAGTGAGAAATCAAATTGGAGATTGAATGGGACCTTCGAAGACCTCCCCTCCAAATGTGTCGTGCAGTATACTGAAACTTTCAAATTGACGACGGTGTGAATAAATTTGTCTTCTTTGCGAATAATTCGAACAAATATCTTAGCGTGGAACTTGAACATTGTGAAATCGGAGATAAAATATTCGGGGTCTGATAATGGCGATGGGATTACAATCTTAGAACCAGTTGACATAGCTGCTTCTTCTTTTAGCTGAAAGGGAGGAGTATAATATTCAATAAATGCTGTGATTATTGCACGGGGGAGTCAACTAGATTTGTGGATTTTAAAATTCCGCCCAGTTCCACAGCGATTATACGATTGAGGCGCCGTTGAATGGATGCGCAACAGAAAAAACTTCACTGACAATGCATGATATTAAATAAAGTTTTAAATATTATCATACGTTTGAAATCCTTGTGTAGGCTTTCGCGGTTTGGTGAGGATTCAGCAGACTGATTTTAGGGGTTACCACCGCGTAGATTCATCTCTGCAGACGACAGTTTCTCCGGCATTGCAGCAGGTTTTCTTCAGGTCAATGAAGTTTCTTCATTCAAGTTTCTTCATTGACCTGAAGAAGCCTGCTGCAATGCCGGCAAAACTGTCGTCTGCAGAGATGAATCTACGCGGTAGTAACCCCGAAAACCAGTCTACTCTATTATCATACGTTTTATGCTGTTTTCATTTTACCTATCAGTTGATAGCAATCCCTTTTGCAAGGCATGAGTGATGGGAGAATTCTTTAAAACTCATACGGAATCGATTCTGACTTAATCTTGTAGAATTTTAACATATTGTGATTAAAATATTACCCGCAGTATTCCACAAACATTCACACTACCTGTTAAAAAATCCGTACTACCGTCCTGTCTAATTAATTTAGAATATCTTTCTAACTTCCTCCCCGAAAAATATTTCTACCTGCAATACGTTTCTTATTACGGTGAGGAAATTCCGAGCCTTTTGCTGATTTTTTTTCTGATGTTGAACTTCAGTGAAAACTTCTTTAGTTATATTTGGGTAAACTTTGGAATGTGATGAACATTTTACCTGATTATTTTCCCTGACTGAGCTTATACCTATTCTACAATAAAATATTAACTACAAATGGTAATTTCCATACTCATATGTAAAGTCCGGCCATGGTTTCGGCATTTTTTGTCATTTTAAAGGGAATACAACAAGCAATCTTTCATATAATTACAGCCGGAGCGAAGGGGGCGGAGATTGCATGTACCCTCTTCTCCTATATGAGAGAGTGTTTCTTGTATCACCTTCAAAATGAAATAGAATATCGAAATAGTGGTCGGGAGAGGGGTTTTATATTAAGGTGTGGAATTCGTGCGTAGGTTTCCGCGGCGTTGTTCACGATGACTGCTAACTTTCGAGTTCTCCAGCCGCGTCTGTCGTTTATGGTTGACAACAGTTTCGAAAGCCATCCTGCTTTCGTCTTCAGGTCGAAGGTGAGAGGTTTTCATTTTTTGCCGTCTTATAAAGCACTGGCCTTCAGTTGAAATTCACAAAGCACAAAATATTAACAGGAACAACAGCTACCTAATCCGCAACGTGTGGAAGAGAGTGCTGACCAATCAGCGCACAGGGAGAGATCGGCCAATGCTATATAAGACGGCAAAAAATGAAAACTTCTCACCTTCGACCTGAAGACGGAAGCAGGATGGCTTTCGAAACTGTTGTCAACCATAAACGACAGTCGCGGCTGGAGAACCCGAAAATTAGCAGTCATCGTTAAGGTGTGAAAATAATCATTTGAGGTTCATATTTTACCATGGATATATCGCATTTTTACCAAGTTATGCCTGAAATGGTTCCGTGCGTTATACCTACTCGTTCTTAGGTTCCCATTAGAATCATACAAAAGTATGTTATAGGTCTTTGTATGGATCAACGTCCCTGTTGATTTACCATGGCAGCTACTTCTACTTTGAAAAGTCTCAGCCTCTCTCTTCCGGGCGAATAGATATGGAAAGGGAAGCCCTCCTGGATTTTCCACGCCGCGGGACTCGTTGGAAATGGCGATAAAATGGAAATTATGCCTCCCCAATGAGTTAATGGCAATATCCGTTTTGAAGAGCCGTTACAATTTACCCAAATTTCATTCCATTGAAATCCCTTTGAGCCCGGAAGAGAGTTGGAGCAAAAAAGAGATGAAAAAAAACACGAATTAAATCCGCAGCCGCAGCGGCATTTGTTTTCGCGTGATTTCGACTCGCGTTTCCCGCACCACAGCCGTGCACTCGTGGGGAGCGATGCCTGCGAGTATTGTCTGTGTCGCTCTCTTCAAACAGAGAACGTTCGCGGCTGCGCCCCTCGCAGAATAGTAGTCCATATTGCCCCCCAAGGCGACAGATTTGGGAAACGGGGGCTGTTTTGTGCGTGGATGCAAACTGGTGGGAATACTCCTCCTCTTCATACTCTCGGCTTTATTTGGCAGCTGTCACCGACTGTCATAGTGTGCTCGTGACGGACGCCTGTGAAGAATTTGCCATGATGGAAACATATGTATGTATGCAAGAAGAAAATACTAGTTCTCGTATGTAAATGATGTGCAACTGAGGGCATATTTGAAAATCAACGGAGAACATTTGAAGGGCCGAGAAACAAATTGGTGTCAGCTTTTGTTGATGTTGAGATTCTATAGCAACCGACTCCAAAACATCTGTATAGAAAATTTTCCGTTTAACTTAAAAGTTTTTAAGTAGGCTATAGTGTAAGGGTAATGGTAAGGGTGAAGAAATATGGCTTTCAATGGGAACAGAATGTATATAGTAGGAAAACGTGAAGGAATATAAAATTTAATGGAAAAGTAATCAACCATGGCAAATTCATGATTATTTAGCGTAGATTTTCAAAACGTGATCTCAGAACCAGGGCTGGCATTCGAAACCAAACGAAAGTCAAAAACCAGTAAAACTTCAATAGTTTCGTTCCCGAAAGCGAAATGTGGAAACTGAACGAAATGGGAATTTATATCCGGGGAGCTAAACTCAGGTTCGAAATGAGTCAAAACCACTTCGGGTCGAAATTAAACTAAAACTCCGGGAGGAAGAGAAACGCAGATAATGTTTCGCAACGGAGGGACCGAGTGCTTCACCTTCTAACGGTTTAGTTTCGATGGTATTCGTACGATTCAAGTGCGATGTATGGTTGAATGAAGTAGAGGTTCTGCCTACCGCCATTAGATACAGGGGGCACTCATACTTTTGCCAGTAACAGGAGAACGGTGAACGCAAATTGACCATTTCATTTTTAGTTTCAATGTTTTAACCTTTCTACGCATATGTCAAACGCAATGGGTCGAAACTATTCCCTCTTGTCCCACTCCACTTAACTTCTGGGATGGAAACTTAACTATGAGCTGCGGAGTTTCGATTCATTTAGTTTCGTTCCCGGTGGTAAAGTTTCGTCCCGAGTCGGAAATAAACTCCTTTGTGATTTTAATTTCGTGTGGGAACGAAACTAAGCCTAGGTTTCGCATTTTCATTTCCCTCCAGGGCACAGTGGGCTGAAATCGAAAAAAGCTGAAAATGAAAGGCCCCTGCAGGGGCCAGATTCTGGTTCTTTCTGGCTGTAGCCAACGCGATTTGTCGAAAAGATTAGCGAGCGGTGCCTGAATTCGTATTCTCATTCTCATTCGCTAGCTATTTCGCCAGAAAAGCATTGCTTAAATGAGTCTTTATAATTGGATATTATTGGATAAAAACGGATTGATAGATTCAATGATAGATTTTCCTGTGCATAGAACATATTTTGACAACTTCAAGTGACTTGCCTCTGAAGATGAAAATCATAGTATGCGAACCTTTTTCTGTTGGTGGAGAGAAAAAAAAGGTACAACAGCAGGAATTGACCTCATAGCATTAGTAGCCAGCCATGCTATGTACTTCACCACTACCGAACTGAAACGATAGGCGGGGCGAAAAGAACGAGAATAATCGAGGAGAAAATTTTCGCTTCACTTCGAGTTGCCGTAGCGAAGCGAAGACTCGGGCGAAAGGAGAACGAGAATCACCGCCCTGCTCGAAACGAAACATTTTCGTTTTATTTCACTTGCCATCCCTGGTCAGAATTTTCAGTTCCAGAAACGTATTTTGCGTTGCCAGTCTAGCTTTCACGGTCATTGCAGTTCAAATCCGTACGAGTTTTTTTTTTTTTAACGTAGCGGAAGGGAAAATACTCCTGATGATTCTTAATTTGCGACGGCCGCTAAAGAGGAATGGTATGGTATTTAGAGGAGGCGACCGACAGCTGAGGTCATTTGCGCCATGAGGAATGGGGTAGGTAAGGAAGGGTAGAGAGAAACCCGGCGTCGACATTAGCCTGATCTTAACGAAAGGCCTCAAGGGGACCACGGGGTAACGTCCCATCTGACGGACGGAGTGTTGCACTTGAAATCTCCTCCACCCATCATTCAAGAAGGGATCGGGAAATCTCTGAAAATTCTCTGCCTCCGTCGGGATTTGAACCTGAGACCTCGGGATGGGAAGCCAACACTCTAGCCACCACACCAACCCGATCTGCAACTGGGGCTGTAACCGAAAGTTTTAACATTAGCACACTCCCCTCAGAATAGTGAAACTTTATTCAAGTCAACAGGTTTCACTGCAATATAGTATAGTCCAGGCTGGCCCCATGTACTTGATATTTAGTCATGACCTAGGGTCCAGTTAGATTGGTTTGCTTGAATATTGTTTAATGTATATTAAAAGGAATTTACTAAGATCCATTAGCACCTGTTAGAATGGAGTTCCACAAAGTATCGGCCACTACATTCACTTTCATTTATATCAGTTATACATGAGAGGCCTTAATAAGAGACATGAGTTCTTTGGGTGAAAAAACTTAGTAGCCTTTACACTATTGATGCCCGAGGGGGAGAGGTGCGTGAAAAAGTAGTGAAAACCGAGCACGGAATCAGTAAAAGGGCAATTTTTGGTACGACTTTCGACGGATTTTCGCAAATTAGGTGTTTATAACACTCAGCCATGAAGCTATCATTATGTACACTCATCTACTCCTGGGAAAGTATTTATGAGGTAAACGGATATGGAGCTCAAACATTACACCAAGAATACAGATATTTAGACTGATGAAAGCACATGTCTCAAATAAAATAAAAATTTAATGCGTAGATTGATATATGAGACAATGATGAGCTAACTTAGCATGAATAATATGAACTTATATCATCGCCTTCGTGTTCGCCTTATGGAATAATTTACTACATTTCGTCTTCAAAAGCCACCGAAAGGAACCTTGAGGGAGATACGATATCGGAACCCCCACAGCACAACACAGCAGACATTTGTCATCGACAGAAAGACCCAACTTCTCATCTTTTCGCCCTTTCTACTAGAGAGTCCGCCCAAAAAACAAATATAGAGGCAACCCAATGGCATGATAGCCCTGCGGAACCAATTCTCACGGAAGTCCCAGCATGCACCGCGGCTGTTGTCACGCAAGAAGACACCCGTTACCCCCCTTTTGCGATATTGAATCTGCTCTGGCAAGGCCACACGCGACGGCGTTTAACATAACAAGTCAAACCCTGCACTGCGGATACTTCATCGCAAAATGGATTCCAGGGCGGATAGGTCTGTAGTATCGGCGCTGAACAAGGTTCGGAATCCGAACCAGCCTTGCTATCCACAAAAACTCACTCTTTACCGCTCTCGGAGAGGGCTGCGAAAGGAGAAAATAGGTAAACACAGCGCCCGAAAAAATTGACGCATCAAATATTTGCCAGCCTTTCTCAACACGGCGCCCCACGCTGACCCAATGCGTTTGGCGCAGAAACGCAACCGGAATCTCGATCGGCGAATGCTCGTTTTCCCTCCGGTGGTATGGAACGGAGATGCAAACCCCAAGGCCTCTTTACTATTCTCCATCCGTGATCCATACATACATATGAACAATGGCTGTTGTAGCCGATACATATGCCGCACCTGTCACGAAAAAGGGCATACGATTTTGCCATGCGATTCCTTACATTGAAACAAAAAATAGCAGAGGAGAAGGAATTCTGCCATTAGGCAAGAGTATTATCCAGCAAAGAATGAAGATAGAAACCAATTATCAGTATAGTAGCCCAGGGAAAGAAATTCCATTAGTTGAAAGACCTACGTACAGCGAGAAATTTAAATTTAGAATTTAGGAAAGCAATTACCAAAATTTACAGTTAGAGTATGTTTCCATGCGGAAAATAGTCGTGGGCAATATCAGCTGTGGAGAAATCGAGGGTGGAGGCATTCGAAATGAGCTGTCATAAAAGAATGATGACAATCTAGTGGATGGACCGAGTGAGCAATTTAGAATACGGAAGTCCGAAAAAGCATAAGAGAAGGAACATAACCACATGAAATCCTAATGAGATGGAGGAACAACCTAATTGTCCATAACTTGAGGCATGGTGGCCTCATGAAGACGATCGTTAAGGTAGCAAGTGAATGGCAAAATGGAAAAGGAAGATATCGGATGAAATATATGGAACAGATAAAGAAGAATGTGAAAGAAAAAAATAAGTAGGTATCAAAATATTAGCTTATAGGAGAATTGAGTGGAGAGTTACGTAAGACCAATCTTAGGATGGTTGACCAGTGATGGTGATATCACAATCGCCACTACACCAATATTAAAAGGTCGGCGAAATAACAGGAGGAATTTTGCCAATTTGATGACTACGTCATTATGAACAAAATAACGTTGTTAGTAATGTTTTAATAGTAATTTTGATGAGCAAATTAAGAAATACGTACGTGTGCTGATGAGACATTTGGGATAGATGCGTCAAAACTATTTTAGGATTGGTTTGATGCAGTCCTCCACTCAAATAAAATCCACGCCCAAAGAGGATGATGGTCAAAAGTTGATTAACCCAGGATAATGTGAACCAATCGCGACATTGGAGTGCATAAAAGTAATTTTAATTGTTTGGATTGCTAACCTTTATAAGATCACAAGCTATAATAGATCAGAAGTGGCCATTCATGGATAATCATGATATACCAATTTCATATCTACTAATAATAAAATTTTGTTTTTAAGATATCCATTTGAATAAACTGGGGAAAGTGTTTGATCAATGTATCAATTGATTGCGTCAGTTCAAGTTAAGAAAATACACAATTATAATTAGTGTTGTAATGGAGGTCAAGGTTGATGATAAAAGGGTTCGTTAATAAATGATGTAGACAGCAGAATTTGTTGCTTATATATTTTATTTTATATAGCTAAAACTAATAGTCTGGATTTAATGCATTAATTATAAACTAGAAAATACAGAACTAAAGTTATGCCTTATCGCATAAACCGTGGAGTCATTGTAACGTAAGTTTGATTCGACCATGATATTGAATACAGGCGAAATACATAAGGTTCAGAGGACTTACATATAGGCAAGAAATAGTTTTATGCATGCATTCATGGGTGTACCAAGCGGGGGGCAGGAGGGGGCAGCCTAGAATTAGAAGTAAATATACTTCAAAACGAAAATGATGACCAAATTTTGTTTAAATCCAAGAAAAGTGATATAAGTATGAAACATGTACAAAAATAATATAAACGTATTTTATTTTTGACCAAACAATTTTAAAAACTAATGAAGCGCTGTTATAATTTTCATGGTAAAAATAGTTCTCGGAGTAAAGGTCAATGTATGTGATGCAAAAAAGTTTCAGCCAACGTTTCAGTTTATTTTAAACTATCATGAGGGCTATGAAAGAAAACATGAGAACAATATAAAATACAATGATATACAATATTTTTACATAAATTAATGTTACCATAGAGTTTTTTTTTACAAGAATACAATAAAAAAAATATATATAAGAACAGAATACAATAATTTTCTTGAAATTTTAATTTCCTTAACATTACCTTTTTTACAACTTGAGCAACCATGGCTTGAAGTATATTTAATACATTTGAAAGCACACGTTTAGAGTTTAGGTTGGAAAACATTCTTCAGATTAAGTGAAGAGCTCTCTGATTCGCCACCAGGTCAGGAACTGCATAACTGCCGACGTTTCGATGTCCGACTCGGCCATCGTCCTCGGGGCTATCAGAGAGAACTCTTCACTCAGTGTATTCGCCGGGAAAGCACGAAATCTTTCTTCATTCTTCAAATTGGCATATGAAGCTAGAGAACTATAGAAAGGTACATCTCAAACGAAAACAAGTACAGTTACAGGCGATTAAAGTCTTGAAAATATTGAGTATCAGTTAATAAATCTCGGTAACATCTCTTAAAAGTTCAATACAAGTCTTTCCAAGTTACCAGGCAGTAATAAAGCTTTTTCTGATTGATGTCTAATACTGTGACGTGAAATAGGTAGTGTTTCTCGGACCCGTAGAGTGCGCGAAAGTATTTGATTAAGTGCCGGAGATGCAATTTGTACCACGCAGTTCTTCTCTACCTATCTCTTGTTTAATCTGACCTCTTGGCTGGCGCGCGCAGAGTGGCCTGTTCTTCCCTTCACTTCTCCTGCCATTTAAATACTGTTATTGCTTGTACCTATGCGTGTTTCACATTGCTCTTCCTTTCTCGAGTTTCATATGGTAATGTGATAAATATTTTTCAACTCATATCTAAGCGTGCGTTTAAAAATAAAAAAAAAGTCTATTTTGTTCCCGGAATGTATTTTCGTATTTGTAAAAGTAAACGCTTAATTTATGACCTTTTCTTGTTTTAAATCCATCACAACACATGATATTAGTTAAGTCATCTGGTGTGAGTGAATTGATGCATCTAATGTGGCTAAATAATTGTAAGCATACTGATATTTAGCACGCTCCCTTGTGGTAATTTTACTCCGATCAGTCATTTTTGTAATATTTACTTAATTTACGCTCTTAGCTTATTGTTTAATATTTCAATTTGTCCTCTCGTCATTAATCATAAAAATATATTTTTAATATGATTTTTTTACGACTTATAAACTAGTAGTTCTAAAGAATAATATGTTCATCTATAAGTTGGTTTCAAATAACCATGTGTCTCCGCAAGAATATCAAAACCTATGAAAGCAATTCATCGATGAAAATTGCGTTTTGACGGTAAATTTAGTGATTGTTGGAATTGTATTTCTTCGTTAATTTTTCAATAGAAATATACTACTTGGTAGAAATATTTTTAATAGAAATATTACCAATCTGTTCGCTTAAAAGGCAGTGGCATTTGAAGAAAGGAAACACCAAATGAGATGAAACACCACCAGATGGGACTGTAAAAAAAGAATCTTGTTCGTGTCCTTTCATAAATTGTTTCCCCTGATATATTCCATATTTTTTCCTGAATCCTTCCCGTTAAAAATAGCCGTGTGACCGCCTTGTAGCTTGAAGTATAATGCCACATATATTACGAAAGACGATCCTCAAGTTCGCCTCTAAATGAGTTTCACCCACCCTCCATTTAAATGGGTTTACCAAAGTCGCCACTCGCGTCTCTGACGGACAAAGAGATCCGAGTTTCAATGGGAAATCATGCATAATTAGGGGTTTTAACCGAAGTTTAAATACATGATGATGCGAACTATCTATCATAATAAATACTTGTAAATGCTATTCCTCGCAAGCATAAGCATGATACTTGGAAAAAAGTGGATCGTTGAACTCATCACAACGCTGCGGACATTTTTGATAGCCGATTAAAATACGACCTTAGTGGCAACAGAATGGGATGGAATTTGCTTTCCGTTATTCAGTCTCCTTGCGCAATTCAGAGAGGTGGACAACTTACGATCGGTATTCGATGCAGACTCCACCAACTCACTTGTTTCTATGCGGTATCCATTTCCTCGTACAACGTACTTTTCTTTTTCAATTTACACCCCTTTCAATAATCCGTCGTGAATGATCTCCCAGTCTATTCCACCCACGAGTCCAGTCACCTGTTTCCTCTTACGGCCGGTGGTGTCATTCCCTTGGGTGACGTCATTAACGCAGCACCACTTCACTTTGTATCTTTCGTGGACTGGAAGGTGGCCGTATAAGGAGGTATACAGTCCCATCGGCCGTTCACCACTCTCGCCAATATTCACGCCTTTCAACCTCACTTCCTTCGTCGTAATCCCTCTAGTCGACTTAACCTCTCCCCTTTAACACTTTCAACGCATTTTATTTTTAACGTTACCAAATCCATTGTCACCATCCGTAACTTATGGGCGTTCTACGGAAACCCGCGTACTACTTAGTATGTTTTCGTCACAAGGTGTTTTCGTTCCAATACTGTCTCGATTGATTCCTGGAAAGCTACTTTTAAGAAATGCGCCTCGATGCTTTCTCGATGACTGATATTCGAAGCAGTGGCGCTACAAGGGTCTGGACTCCCCACCCCCCCCTCCCCCCCCATCGGAAATATAAAAACACTTTCCTTCACTTTAAAAGAAAACAAAATATTGAAAAATTATGAATTTGCAGAAGATTTATTTCAGTAATTAAGCTTTCTCTATTGTGAAAAGGGCTAAAATTAGTTCAAAACCCTTAATTAGCACCCTGTTTTCAAATATTTTCCCCTGGACTCCCCTGATTTTGGACTCTCCCATCCCCCCCCCAAATACCTGGCTACGCCATTGATTCAGGAATTGCTTTCGGGTTTCTAGACGCGTGAGTATATCCTAACTCCCTCTTCAAGGGAATTAGAGCCCAGGGTGAACTATATTCATGCTTCATCACCTTAGCCGGGTGCTACGACATTGCTTGCGGATACTTTGTGGTGGAATTTATGTTCACGCATTAAAGATAGCCGAGGCCACTCTACTGAGAATTTTCGGAAGAAAAATCAAGAGAAAGGCACTACTTTATATACGTCCGGCCACACCTGGATATGCCACTAGCACATGGGATCCGGCATAGAAAGAAATATATGCGCGCACCTAATATAATACAACGACATACTGCGCGATTCGTAAGAAACTGCTACGGGCGTAGAGAAAGCATTGCTTAAATGGTAAACGAATTTGGGTGGGAGCCGCAAGAGACTCGAAGGGTGCGCGCTTGGCTTAGATTGCTTGAGCAATTGGGAATAAATGTATTTCCTATCGTCACATAGGGCATCATATTTGAGCCGCAATATTTCCAGGTCCGATAGAAGCGATAAATTAAGAGACATATTTTTTCCGAATAGATAGGTATGGGGATTGGTTTTTCCCCTGACCATAGAGGACTTCAATAAAGCTAGACAGACCTTCATTAGAGTATTTTCTAGTTATTTTTTTAACAGCAGGTATCCTGACACCCCCGCTACATGTCTATTGAGGCAGCTGACAGGGTAGTATGTAAATGAAGGCCTTATAATAAATGACATCTGTACACCCAAATTGACCATTCAGCGAAAAAGTGGGCATTAAACATCCTGATTGAAAATACTACCTAATTCTTTGAACAACAAATGTCTACGGACATTTAGTGGCGTACATCAACATGCCTACATCCGTAATTTCTCTGTTTCTTATCTGCTCTTCCTTGTTTGAGGCCAATAATTCTGCAGCATACTCAATGAATAGGCAAACTAGAGTTTTTTTTACATCATATTTATGGTGAAGGTGAAACTCATACATGTTTGATAGTAAGCTGGAACATCATTTAAACATATTTTACCCCAGATAATTCTTTCCCGTTGATGCATGTGTCACAAGTCTATCTTGGGAAACAATGCATTGAAATGGCATGAGGTATCACATACATCTTGAATATGCATTGCCGCGCAATACCTTCCGGTACCTTCAGCTAGCACCATGCGATGCTGGCTGAAATTCTATACTGAGCGTGGAGCACGCATCAAAGAATCACGTGACGGCTCCGGCGTGGCGAAGTCTTTACCGCCGTTCGTCACGCGTAAATCTCTTGCAAGGATCAATGAAGATTGATATCATCGGGTAACAGCCCCGCGCGTCTCCGTGGCAACCTCCGATCCGTGTATGGTCTTGCTCTCTTCCTTTCCGGAGAGCAATGATTGATGGTACAGTCCTCTTCTTCCTCCCTTCACGATCCTACACTTTGTACTCGCTGTGCAACTGCCGGCGAAGTGTCATTGATGAATACGGGTCATGCCAATGAATTTCTCAGATGTGATTCACTGCTTTAATTATAATGAAACTGGCAATTTTCCACCTGTATAAATCTAATTCTTAAATTTAAATTAATATAAAATTGTCAGTTTTATTATATATATGTAAAATTGATCGTTTGAGGCGTAAATTTGTGAAAGCGATTCATTATGAAGAATAAAAAAGGAAGAAACTTTGTGCTTTCACATGAAATATATATTCACACATTTACACGACCATGGTTTCCACGTAAGACGCCATCATCAGGTGTGATCAAGATTGAGTATGCTACACAACTAATGGCCTCAAACAAGGTCATGGTTTCAACGTAAGACGTCGTCATCACCAGATAATAACGTCTAACGTTGAAACCATGGTCGTGTGAATGTGTGAATATACATTTCATGTGGAATAACAAAGTTTCTTCTTTTTAATTTATTATATACATGTAAAATGTACATACTATCGTACAAACCAACTCAGCAACCGTCTGTCTGGGTGTGTTAGGACACCAGGCGTAAACAAATCAAAATAAAAGCTCTAATAAAGTTCCGCCTTGAGTTTATAAAAGCCTTTTTCTATGCCTATACGTTCGGCAAAATATCTCCCTTAATTTAACCTTGCTGGCGGACATAAAATGTTTTTTCTTTCTAATTTTTATTTATTCTAGTTATTTCACCAAATTAAATCGGGGAAAACCACCTTCATTCGCATCTGTAGATAAAGTAAATTGCAAAACAGTGTTGAAAGATATGATGCGTTGGAGGAAAAATACCTAAAAGATAACACAAAAAAAGCTTCAAGATTCAGATGCCCTCACTGTTTTTAAAATAACAGTTTTGAGGACGGTTTTTGCGACAGCTGCGGACTGACAATTGCTAAACTGTAACGGCGTTATCCTTGTTAAGTCCATAAATTATACACCCGGGAAAGTATTAGCCTAAATCTATACTCGAAACAGAATTTAGTCCGGGGAGAATAGGTTGTTCTTCTTGAAGCAGATTTGGCTTGCAATGGTTCCCGTCCTACTATATTTTTTTCCCCACATAAATTTTTGATTATAATTATTCAGTCATGTAGTCTTAGCAGGTTGCCTTTCTCGCCCGTCATATTTCCGATATTGTTTCATTCTATAATCCATTTCTCGTCTGCTGTATGGTGAATGTAATTGGGAAGGCTTTTGCCCCATTTTTAGGAAATAAAAATAATAATTTAAAAACATTTTTGACTGAAAGGTGTGCTCAGTACTTTTGGATTTGAAGTACTGGGATTTTCCCATGACACATGATTTTTTTATAGATAAGATTCCTTTATTGCTCCCCTCAATTTAAAATACGGAAAATAAATTAAAATACAACTGATGGGGCTTTCAGTGTTTTACACCTGCGTTAAACTTACCTGCACCTACTTATGCGTTCACATCTCATTCAAAAGAGAGCTATTAAACATTATAGAGAGAATTGAAGAAATAAAAATGAAGGAGGAGGCATAATACCAGGATAATGTATCAATTACTTACGTTGCTTGCAATGACATCGCACACACGAACTGGAGTTCCGAGTAGATTTCTCTTACTGCATTGTTGTTCCTGCGCAAGAGGCCTCGGAATGGGGGACATAGAGTACTACTAATATCAAAGTCCACCTATCCTTATGAAAGATTTCTTAATAGGACAAGTAAGCTATCCCAGTCTAATATATTGATATTGTGTACTTGGTAGTCTTCGTTTCCTAGCATTTTTGAAGAAAGACTTGAGATACCTGGTCTCTCCTGTCTGTATTCGCCTCAAGTATCTCCTCCTCTTAGCTTTACTTATTCTAGAAAACTATGCCAAGATGCATCACGAATGATCGAATAGATTGAATAGTTAGAATCGCTTTGAGTTATATCGGCCCCAGCTCCGTAATAATTTGCGGAATCGAATTTCTAGCCATAAAATATGATGCAAAAGTTATGAGTTATAAGAAACCATGTAGAAAAAACCATGTGTGATTTGAGCGAAATGCTAGTAATGATTTTTTAACTCACACTAAGTAAAAAAACTTATCCTTAAAAATGTATCTATATGGAAAACTTTAAGCCTTGACTTACGGTAGATTTTCTCGTAAGTATCCTAACTTCATGATATCTTCTTACATGTTCTCTAATGATCTCACGATATGATACCCTGACATAAACGATAATATATCGTCGGGTAGAGGGTAAGAAGCACTTCCTCACCCCAGAAAACATTCGTAGACGATCATTTATCCGTCAGGGTAGGCGCATATACGGGTTGAAAACCATTACTCCTACTTCTTGCCACTCTTTAACGGTGACGTCCTTGGGTGAGTCGGTTCTCCACCGTAGCAGCTTCACTAAAGTTCAATCTTCTCTCTTCTAGAGGGCTTGCGTCTAGTCTAAGTTTCCTCCAGTTCATATGCCTCGTGAGATTTATCTTTGATCTATTACGGAAATCCAACCTTGTGGCGTGGACGACGTCACTGTGCCCATCGTTCCGTTTAGTCACGCGTGCGATCTGTCTCGTTAACCCTCACGCGTGACACCTCGAGAATGCACACACCATTATCTATTCTTCCCCCGCCTCACCCCCTACAGCTGTCATCCATATTATCTTGACCATAAACTTCGCTTCATACGTTTCTACGCTTGATTCCACGGAAGTTAACTAGAAAACAAACAATGTAATGGAAATATGATAACTGTAGTTAACTGTCCGGTAAATCGTATTTCCTCATTAACAATTCCTCATACGTATATAAATTTCAAGATTATTCTCCAAAATAAATACTTGAATACTCACTCTACGTTACATTGTGTACTTGCCCATTAACTTCGTTTCATACGTGGCAAGTAAATGTATATTTTTGTATTCATAGTGATGTGCTCAATTAATGTGACACGTTCATGCGCATGGAATGAAGGTTTTTGCGTAGCGATTGTACACATTGTGACGTATGATGATGTGTTTAAGACTTTTATATTATTTTCTTGCTTTTTATACGTATCAATCGTCTTGTTAGGATCTGCTGTTCTTAACCTCAGTTTGAGAAATATTTAGCTTGTCACTTGCATCAAATGGGTTTAGTATTTAAAATGGAAAAGAATTTTTCATTCAAGATACCTGTGTTGAATTGTAAATGGGGATATTAACCAGTGTGTGATTCACCAGATATTTATCTTCAATCCTAACATTTCCTTTACATTATTTGTTTCTTTTACTCCGTGAAATCTAGTTACTGTGTATTCAGTTGAATTTTTATTAGCCAGACCTGGGTTCATAAAGCCAAGTTAAACTTTTCATTAAAATCAGAAATAATCTTTCATTTATGATACCTGTGTAGAATTGTAAATGGGGATATATATGATTCACCAGATATTTATTTACAGGCCTAACCTTTCCTCCACATTAATTGTTTCTTTATTTAACTTCAGTGAAATCTAGAGTAACTGTACATTCAGCTGAATTTTTATTTGCTAGACCTGGGTTCATAAATGTAAGGTAAACTTTTCATTAAAATCAGCAGTGTTCATGTTCCTTAGCTACTACGGTGACCGCTTCACGGATAACGAAGTTTTTGGAATATGGAGGAATAACTTTGTCTTAAAGGGCGTGTCATACCTTCTTGTATCTTAACGTTTCCATCTCAGGATTTATTCATGTATTATAAAATAAAAGCTAGAAATTAAATTATTATCGAGGCATTTACCTTAGATAAGGCTATTTGGAATTAAAAATTCATGTTAAGATCTATTCATTTCCCATTTTTTTTACAAGAAAGTAATTATTTAGAGTAAGTCAAATTGTTTACACAATCCCAACTCAACACAAGCATATTCCAAGTAAAAATATTACAATACCATATTTCATGCCGATATATTGATGTGAAACCATAAAACAAAATATTAAATAATTATTTAATCCTGCATTAAATAGGCTCTTCACAACTTGAGTTATTAAGTTACCTTTTCCCACGATGTGCAGAAATAATTTGCGGTTCCATTTTCAGTAGGTATATCCACCGCATCAAAGACTCGAAGTTCCTTGCGGCTAAAATGCATACTGTGGTTAACGTGGTAGAACCAACCATATAATGCATTACCAGGGTATTCATCCATACAAGTGAAGGGGTAGATGTTTCTTAACATTTTTCCAATCAGTTGGCCGTAGGAAAAACATTCTTTCTCGTATCTGTCGGATTCTATTCTAGTTTCGCTTATTTAATATATTTTTGTTTTGTCACTCTTAAATTTACTCTCCTATTAATACATTCTATCCGAGGACAATACTTTTGTAAATTAATACCACATATTTGAATATTTACTACCTATACCTGGGCTAATTAAAACTTTTTAATTTTTAAAATTAATTTTATTTTTAATTTTTTTTTTATTTTTAATTTTTAAATTAAATTTAACCTACGTTTTCTGACTGACTGCAATGTTTTCATCTTTCATAGTTATTATAGTTCCCGCTTCTCGCACATCCTACGTTTTTGAGGATATGGAAACACGGAGGGATGAGTTTTATGGTGCAGGTGTTTTAAGACTGAATTTGACTTTTCCTGCCATGACTAGTGACTCACAATTTTTCTCGGCCAATCACGCTCCCAAACGTTAAAAGATTGGAGGAAAAGAGTGGACATTAGCGAATGTGATGATTAATAATATTAAAATTCTTAGTGCCCAACGGATTTGAGATTGAAAATAAATAATTAAAGGAGGTAACATTGAAAAGTTAACATTGGTGGGGCGCATCCGTATCTCATAGTGATTATTATGACGTGGTTAAATCTTTGCCATAGCCTCTCAGCAGAGGAAAAGTTTCAAAGTATCATTTATTTCGAATCATTATGAAAACATCGTATAGTTAAGAGGGTAGTTTGATAGGTCCGTGACTTTTTGAAAAAAAAAAATAATTTTCGGTAGAAATTGTTTTATTTCTGTACATAGACTCCTTTTAGTCCGATATATTTAGCTCAACGTTTTCCATTGTTTTAATGTCTTTTAAATTATAGCATTTACCAAGGCCCTCAAGACAGGCATTTTTTCTGTGTTAACCTATCGGTTCGATCCAAATATGTTACCGCGTAGCCATTTCTTTATATTTGGAAACTGAAAATCGTCGCAGGAGCTCAAATCTAGATAATATGGTGGGTGGTTTAGCAGTTCGTAGCCTATTTTATAGATTATTGCTATAAACACGTATGCACTCGTGAATTGTCTTGACGGCACCGTTCATTTTTCTCCCTCAATCTGGTCGTGTCTTCTTCAAATCAATATCGAATCTGTCCAGAAGCTTTGAATAATATTTGCAGGTGATCGTTTTACCCTTTTCAAAAGTAGGTATATGTGAATGCCAACGCGTGCATCCCAAAATCTGTGGTCATGACCTTGTTGGCTGACAGACCCATCATACTTGGTAGTACGCAGAGTTCTTAGTAACGGAGAGTTTTCATGATGTATATATCAAGTCTTTCATTGGTTTCGGTGACATTTTTGTACGCAAATAATGTTTAGTGTGTGCAAAAAGTTCACTTTTTTACATCATCGTTAAAATTCACAAAGTTGTCTGGTTTTATTGGCTGTCAAACTCAAACTAAACGACTTAACTAGCTCAAAATATCACAGCTAATTAATTATAGACACTAACGGGACAACAACTAGCGGAAGTATTTTCAGCAGGTATTTATAGTTATTACGTGATAAATACACAAATTTACGGACTTATCAAGCAACCCTCGTATCTTCACTCCTCATCATTCCTCTGCATTATCTTTTTTTTATTTTTTTAAAATACGGGAAATCATGCTTAAATGCGATTTCAGGCATGTAACTGCTCTTTTATTTACGTAGTTTCCTATTCTGAGCTTTTCTTGCTCACTGAAATCATTTGTCTTTTCAAGAGCGTCATGCAGCTTTTACTTCGCAGTTTTTTCGGAAGAAAATTTCCTTGCAGTTCAGTAAAGTGATGTTTAGGTGTGATTAAAGGGTTCTTTTTTGACTTAAAAAACCTAGCCTTTCCATGAAATTTCATTAGTCTCAGGTTAGTCACGTTGTCTGTACTTTGGTGCGTGATGATTTATGCTTCTGAAAAGCATAACAGTGGTTTTGGAGTCTCATATTATTCCCTTACGTTGAAGATAAAAAAATTGGTACCTTCCGTCTTAACTCGATCCATTGAATTTTGCCAACTGTCTTACATTTATAATTCAATGTGTCGAATATAATTTTCTTCACCGTTATATTATTTGGTTTCACATAGGAAATTGGACTGCGCATAAAAACTCTCAATCGATGACGATTACCGATGCCATACTTCTTACTTTACGTTAAAACACACAAATTTATTCGTAGCATTCATAAAAACGCCCATGTAAAAGAAGCCTCATGCATATTTTGCTTTTATAATTAGGGTGAAAATTACTGCTTATAATGATGAAACACTAGTAGATAACTGAGAGTGAAGAAATGATTAAGGGTTCCTTTTTGATACAGTTTTAGACGTTATATTTAGATGGGTTTTTGCTGAATAAAGTCCATCGCAATTTATTTCTGAGTAACATTCAGTTTACTAACTTCGTTCAGAATCTTATATTGAGTCATTTGTTTTTCATCATACGTTTTATATGTCACATTGTAATTTCAGATTTTAACTGATTGCTTTCGAAGGAGATCCGAGCCCTGAAAAAGATATACAAACGTGATAGTGTCCATTTCTTTTCATGTCTCTGTTGAAAGCTTAATTGGCTGGTGCATGCATTGAATTCAAATAAATATCAAGTGACTTTCTTTTTGCCCCGCTTGATACAATAAAGTAAAATTATATCCTCGCGAAGAAACACTACATTCTTTTGCCAGTATCAAAAGTAATCATACACCATGATGACAAAGAACTTCATTGGCACCCAATAGATATGTGACGGAGGGAATATTTTTGCTTTTTAAATATGCTGATGTTTAGTGAGGTTATTTGTGGGCGTAGATAGCGGGAATTTAAATCATATGATTCAGGGTTTTAATTCAGAAAATTTCAGAATTTTAATTCACATTTTGACTAATCGCGAGTCACTCGATTCAGGAGTCTATCGATGTAAGACGAACCAACTTCAGAGATTTCAATCGTCCTTCCCTTAAAATGACCTTTGAGTAAACGATCAAAACGTTGGCAATGGCCCGGTGTATCACCCGAGAAAACTTGTTGATGTAGGATTTTTATCAGGTTAATTAAGGAAGCATTATCGAAGTTGCTTTAAATTGTTGTGGAAAATATTTTAGCAGTAACATTCAGTCGTAATACATCAAGCATGATAAAAGACTGTCATCTGGTTATTGAAAATTATCGTTTCCTTTATAACATTGGCTGGAAAGATATCCGTTTAAGAGGCTGAGATTTCACGTCACTGGGTTCAATTTTAGTTACTATCCCTCCCATGTTGCTTCCAGTGTGGAATGTGAGCTGGGCGGAATAATGGCAAAATCGTGATGATCGCTGCATTCCCAAAAAGCCATTCCACCAGCTGAAAGAGAACGGGTTGGAGGGAAAGTGAGTGGATAGAAAGGCATATGGAGAAGGAACTTTGGCCAGGGATGAAAAGGAATGAGAAAGAATGGGTTTGTTATAGAAAATGGCGATTCCCACCCAGAATGTGGTTGTATTAACCGAATACTTGATAGGAGAAAGTGATACGTAGAAGATTTTAATTTTGCCTTGTGAATAATATTGAGGAATTCTTTTTGGGTTCTCAGACAAGTTAATTCAGTCGTATGGGGCAACGCTTCCCAAGACGACTAGTCTTTCATTTTCAAGGCGTGTTACTCAATGAAATTGAACTTTCACTGAGTCCAACCCGAGAGGTACGCAGAAGTTTTATGCATAGACTGAAGCTCATTTAAAATGTAAAACATTGATCATACCAAAATAAATAATATGATTTGATTCCAAAAAAAAACTTAAGCCGAGCAGTGGAATTAAGTCTTCCTTGCAAGTAGCCTTTCAAAATTTTTACAATCCATTTTTTTCTAATTTCTTCTGCTTTCGGCTATAGGGAAATATTCTACTATCCTAATTCAGCTGCTGAACTTGTAGCAATTCATGGTCTACCAATGGCGTAGATACACATAGCTGAAAGGCGGCTGATGCATTCATTTTGCATCTTTTGTAGAATATTTTTATTTTCTGTTCAAACAGTCAAATACATTTCTTTTTATACTTATTTGTGAACGAAAATTATTATTTCTTAATTAAAATATAAGCAAAATGTATTTATTTAGCCGTCCTTATGGATTTAATTGCGACTAGTACTGTTTACTATTTACTGTGGATATTTACTGTTTCAACAATCGATTATATTTCTTTTTGTCTTGAAGTATGAGCAAAATTTATATGTGTAATATTTCGATTCGTTCCGTGTGTACCACGGCGTGTGTATACATGAATTGCCATGAGAAAAAAACTCAGGACCGGGAATCGAACCACGGGCATTTGGCGTTCCGGGCCACTTCACAGACCGTTACGCTATCCAGGTTTCATAGCTCCCGTGGCAATTCGACTAAAAAAATTGTACTGCGCAAGTTCATATTTGCACTTCAAAATCTGAACTGTACTCAAATTGTATTGTCCAAAAATTCTCACTCCTATAGGATTTTATTGTGCCTAGCACTTATTATCTGATGACTTGACTTATGATTTATTTAACCTGACCCGGATTAGACCACAATCCGGTCCACTCCTCCCCAGGGGCCAGGGCTCTTTTACAGAGTTAATGCAAACAGGCTGATAATTGATGTCTGGCACGCAGGCCAGCGAAAATCAAAAGATGGCATAGTCAGCCACATCAAGCATGGAGGTCCGCTAGACGTAGTTTCCGCCCTCCCTCGCCTCGCAAGATGTTGTAGAGCCTCTATGTAAATAAATAAATAAATAAATGGCAGTGGATTATTATACTGACTACATTCAATTGAGTAAGGGAAAATATCTTTGACGGATTGAAGAAAGGCAAAGTCAATGAAGTATTAAAAACAGGAAGTAATTCTACACGGCATTCAATTGAGTAAAAGAAAAAATCATTAAAGAGTTGAAGAACGGCAAAATCAAAGAGGGATTTAAAACTGAAATTAATGACTATTGAAATTACCGTCAATAAAGAATAAAAAAGCTGTTAAATAGAGTTGACGTCTGGCAACGAAAACTCTTGGCGCATACGCTGCTCAAGATAGATGTATTTGGCTGTAAGTTCTTAATCTAGTTCATTTCGTGTATTAAAACTAATTTTGAATTTAAGCGACTCATAATATGGCAAAGGATCAATGTTTGAAGAATTAAGATAAGACTCGATATCAGTCCCATCATTTATTTGTTTGGCGGTTTTTTCCATGATCTGATGGAGCACTTCTGATCAATCTGAAATTATCATCACAGTAGGGAATTTTAGTGCCGCTTTCATTAATTAAGTTCACTTGATATATACTGAATTTTTTTTCTCGTCCAGAGATTGGTAACTTTAAAGTTTATTCCCCTAGTTGATTGAAATTCTACGAAACTTTTCTCCCGGCTTTAAAAATTTCCTGAAGGTAACATTTCATTTCGTTCATAATGCCACATCATCCTTCAGAATACAGCTTCTCTTCTCCCATTTTCCTTCTAGAGATTGTCCCCGTCAGTCTTACCCGACTTTCCTTGTCATTCTTGTCATCGTCTTCATAATTCCCTGCGCGATTAAGCGGGCGAGACACTCTTGCAGAAACGTAGATAATCCGTCGGTTATCGGTGAAAAGGAGGCTCACGGGAAGCCGTTTGGAAACACTGAGGATGGGGAAAATTAGTCAAGGTTAGTGAATGAGATTTGTCAAGGAGGCGATCGATTACTTGACTAATGGAGAAATTGTTATTCGTTTATGTCTCGAGGAGTATTTGTATGTTTACTTCAGCGGAAGTGTAGGCCCGGGAAAGACGCATATCGATGGCTAAGTTCTACAGGCTGTTTTACACGGTACACGGAATTACGCAATCTGACGTAAGTGCGAAGGCGCAATCGAAATTGCGTCGTGTAAAGCGGTGAATTGCTAGAACACATGCGAGAGTGCGTGGATGCGAGACGGCAAAATAGCCCGTTCTAATTTCGTTCATGCATCCGCGCAATTCCACGCCATTTTAGAAATTAATGCAGCTCTAACCTGCGCAATTCCGTGCCCCGTGTAAAACAGCCTTAATAACACGCATCCCAAAATTTGGCCGGTCTAAGTTAATACTGCTAATACAGTTAAAAAAATAAAATTTTATCAAAAAAAATTCTTGGTTTGGCAATATATGCTTCTTTTCCAGTTTTTTTTATTTTTGAGTTATAATTTCAATTAAAATTTAAAAATCAAATCTTTTTTTTTCCTCATCTTAAAATTTTCTATTTTTGAGATACGTGTTGCTAGAACTTAGCCATCGATATGTTAAGGGAAAGTGTAAAAAAACGGTACAAATACATGACTAACAGAACTTTTTTCGTCGTTAATCAGTAATTTGTTTCACAAAATTTGCACTGAGCTATTAAAAAAATGAGAATTTAAACGGTTACGTCTCATAAAATCAGTTAAATAAAAACGTACCAATTATCGCTCCATAGTATCAGGGGTAAACGGATACGTCATAAGGGCAAAAAGGATAACTTGAAAAATTAAAAAGTAAGTCTTGACAATCATTTCAGAAGCAGCAGCCCACTCCTGAATACATTGCGCAAATTTCGTGTGCCCATCCTTGGTACTGGATGCATTTCGATAATCGACTCACTGTATTTTCAAGCCAAGCGAAATAAATCTGATATGTCATTTTTATTCTTAGTTTTCTCTGCCTTTTTGCAAATTCAGGGTCCTGGAAATTCTTTTACCTTTGTCTTTTTGCATTTCTTGGCCTGCTCAGCTTAAACACAAGTGGACGTCAATATCTTTGATTGTTTCCTTTGGTGTTTACGGTTTGCTATGGGAGCGACTATAGCTATGATCTATGGGTCTGATTTGCAGTGGTATGAATGCCGCTGAAGGGGTGCTATTATTGACCATTCTTCTGTTTGCCCTAAAGACAATTGGTGCAAAACAAATATATAAAAAACTTTGCGGAAATCGTAAGGAAACAGCAAGCGACTTCATTGCAGAAGCAAATAATAGTGTTTAGTGGACCCTTTCTGCACTGCTCACTACTCCGAGTTGGCTTTTGCTTTTAATATATAAAACCCATGCCCATGTTATGTATAGCGGTCACATCAAAGTTGTGTTTCTCCTCCAAACGAGCACCTATCCTTTTTGCCCATATCCGTCCTACCCGAAGCCACAATATTAGAGAGAATCAAAAATATTTCAGATATGTTTTGCGGTCAGGGGAATACTTCAGCCTCAAATTAAACTTGAAGAAACGTGCACTTGAAAAAATAAAAAATTGATCACTAGACAATCTCTACAAAAAAAATACCAACAAACCTTATCGAAAATCGTAATAAAACGTCTAAAATCGTTCTTATTTTACTCACTTTAACGACAAACTCGCGTCGTTATCTTTTTTTTAAACTGTTATGATGTCACCGAACAGACCAGCTGACCCGGCCTACGCGTATCGTGATGTCATCTATTAGTGATTTATGAAAAAAACCGCTTATTCTTCCTACACGCACCATGCTTCTTGCCCGAGCCTCCCCTACTTTGTGGAAAGAACCCTTAAATGTTTAATAATTGGAGAAAATATTAAGGGTGGTTCGTGTTGGTGTTGTGGCTAGTATGTTGACAGTCCACCCCGTTACCCCGTGGGCTCGGGTTCAAATTCTAGGGGGGGGGGGGGTAATTTTCAGAGACTACCCGATACCTATTTGGGTGCTTTGCGGAGGGCACTTCAAGTACAGCTCTCCATGTGTCGGATGGAGAGCTGTATTAAAACGTTATCCAAGCCCGTGGTTCTGAAATATGGTGAATTTTCTTCTCCCGAGAGGAATGCCTCTGGTAGACATTAAATTTCAAGAATTCTCATTGAAAAAATGTGAAAATTTTCTACTCAATCATAATTATTGCGGCAGCTACATTTTTATTCATTAAACTTCACAGCACAAAATAACTCATAGTTTCAATATTTCCTGAATAGAAGTGAAAATGAATACATACATGTTTGATTTTACTCAGATGAAGCATTGATTTATAATAGTTTTAAAAGAGCGGTACCTATAGAGAAAGAGTTTGACTGTATTCGAGGAGGATGGAAAAGTGGATGGAAAGAAGAAGGCATGGAAAATGTGTGCTTGGTTGCGCTGCGTCACCGCCCGTTTCGTTACAGTCGAGAGTTGTTGCGATGGCCGATCGTGAGATATGCCCAGGAGATAAAGTCGACTGCGTGATGCCCCGCCATCAGAGCTGGGAGATTCGGTTCATTTTGGGGAATCGAAATACGTGATTCGATTCATAACAATGAGTCAATTTAAGAAACTTATTCGAATCATGGCAATGATTCGGTTCCTAAAATCATTCGTAATGAAGTTAATCATATACGTACACAAATCTTTGGATTGAACCGAATCCACGAATCTTATGGAAGTGATTTCATCATAGACGAACGTTCAAAGACATTAGTGTATTTTGCATCAAGGTCTGATTTACTTATAACGAACGAACTCAAAAGTTCACGAAGATTAAAATTGATTCCTTTCGGCAAAGAACCTACGTTGTTAACATCCAAACTACTTTTCAAAGGTAAAAAGCCTAGGAAAAATTCTGCTGCAATTTGAATCCGCTGAACATAAACAGTTCATTAAGAATGATTAATATTCTGCGGTTTCGACTGGCAGCTGCATTCATCGATTTCCTAAAAACGCATCCAACTCAACTGGACTGGAATACATTCGGTTTATTCCAATGAATAGTTGTATTGACACCATTGCAAAGAGCACACGATATTTCCTCTGCTTTTTAAGTTTTCGAATAACATGCATTTTCCCGAGTACTTTTTATATTTTCTTCTCACAAGTCAGCTATCAGGTGTTATTTTATTTTTCACTTTCAAAAGGGTTTCAATGAAATTCCGGCGAATTATAGTCCAGTATGCATAATTTCTTGCATATCAGCGTAGGATAGTTATTCCCTTTATCTATGTTTCTAACGGGTTTTCATAAAATCCGAGCAAATTCTTGTCCAATACGGTGGCTGCACCTTAGAGTAACTGGATCAGTCAGGTGAATATTAATGAATTAAATTTTACCTTTAACTTTCCATAAATGACTTCATTTCACTTCCTGAGTGGTTTCAATTAATAGTTTCTTTTTCGTGCACAGGTCTTACGTATCAGTGCATTGAAATGAAGACAATACAAAATCATTTGGTACCGGTTTTGAAATGAAATTGAAGTATTTTTGGGAAAAGTTGATTCACTCACTCTCTCAGTGATTTAGGCGGAAGCTTGATTTCATTTGGGGAGGGTAGAGCTCACTCCAACCCTGCCTCAGGCGTGTGAACTTCACACATTCAGGGTAGGGGAGGGGGATCAATTCCTTTTCCTGGGCCACCTCACTTTTAGAGGATTTTGATTTGGGGTGTCTAAACGCTTCAACTGGGATCTGAACCAAAGATCCCTCGATCAACAACCAAGTTTTCTACCCACTAGACTACCACGCTCTCCCGAAAAGTTAACAGTATCTTAAATGCATATATAATATAAGAATTCATTCAAAATAATCCTATAATAACTCTGCATAGGTCATGCGGCGATAATTTTTCTGCTTGGTATTAGCCAGATCGATTCATATTGAGCCCGGTTTGCCGCTGGGGGAGAACGGGGTTATCCAGGTATGGTTAGGGGTGGTGGTCAGGTTGACTTAGCCCGGATGGAGGGAGTGGGAGGAGATTGTTAAGGGGGTGAATCATAAAGGCTATTGGGGAGGTGGGGGGGGGGGTGAAGGTTTCTTTCTTGCAGCATGAAGAAGGCCGACCTCTCTGCCAATTTAATTTTATGGATTCGTGGATGGGGGTGAAATGACGGGTCTCTGCTCTTTTAACGGCCTTCGAGGGAAATCTTCTCTCCCTCCACTCTCCACCCTTCTAACCTCCTTCCACCCCTTTCCTCTCTCATTCCTATATACTCTTCACCCCATGGCCTCATCTCAGAATCTTCGTTTACTTTTATGCTGCCTCTTTTATCTCCTTTTTCTGATCCACGGTCCCAAAGCATATTAAAAAATATAACGATAGCACATTTTCATACGCATATTTCTTACATTTTTTTTCGATTTTTTCAGCGTGATGCAATGCATAGAGAAATGCCCCCGTAGTTATTGCTCCATCTAGCACTCATTTTGTCATAACACTCATGAAATCCTTTATTGTTCTAGGATTCTGAACTCCTTTAGAGCATAGTGTTAAATTACAACAACGTGTACGTTGGCAACGAACATAGGGGTATCGAGGGAATCCTACAACAATATGAAAAAAATGAACTGAATTTCTTCTTGTAACGCTAAATGCGCATTAAAGGTACCCATAAATAATGAAATATAATAATAAATATATAAATAAATATAATAAAATAAATAAATAAAATCAGTTGACAATTGACGCAATAGCAACAAAAGTATCATACAGCAATTTAAAAAACTGAATTTCTTCTCCTAACAAAAAAAGGAACACTAACGTATAGGATAGTCCAACGTCATTTTACTTGAGTACGAATATTAAAATAATTCGTTTATAATATCTATATAGTAGATTATTGTACTAAATGAGTATCAGATGTATCCCATTGAATTGTCTTTGCAGTTTTTGTCCATATATTAAATTGTACAGAATAAAATTAAAAGAAATGTAACCTGAATTTGGTGAAAATCGAACAAAAACTGGCCAAATGACAGTATTTACCTTGGAATAGCCGACATAAATGCCTAACCTATAAATATTCCGGAGCGATATTGTTGAACAGAGCATCGTCAAGGGCAATAAAAATTGAATTGATACCGTTCGAGAGGATAACCACATTTATGAATCCTATCTTGCTTACAACAGGGCGCTTATATTTGTACTTCCGCTGATTTAACTGGAAAGAAAAATTTCATTCATGATGAGCGTAAAAAAAATATTTAGCCGCCGAAGTATTACACATATTTAAAGATATTAAAATATATTATGATTGTTAATTAATTATTAAAAGTAATTCTATATGCAAACCCCTCCTTTCCGTTCTCTCATCCCATGGCCTGTTGGCCATCCCCTCATTTACTTTTATGTTGTACTGTCTCACCTCTCACCAAATCCCATTAATGTTTCACCCTCTTTTAAAAACTATGCTCAAAATATGCCATACCCAATTTTCGTACACTCCAGTGATACTTTTTTAGCATCATCAAATTTTTAGAGAAGTGGATAAGTTATTTCTCACACTAATGAGTATTTCAATGCAAGAATAGAGTGCTAGTGAACATTATTTAATGCAACAACGTTAAGTTACTACTTGGTTATTAAGTGTGTTTTTTTCTTTGCATTTTCTGATATGCTGTGTCATTAATTCAAATGCAATTCCTTCAGTGTAATTTTTACCGGATATTATAATCTAGTGTCCGCTCATTTTCATAATCATGTCCGATTAATTTTTATATTATAAACATCAATGATCATGGCCTAAGTTATGTTATTTTTAATATTTGTATTGGCTAGCATATTTAATTTTGTGAATAATATCATTTTAATAGTCTCATATATTTGATTTTATCAAATCAATTTTCTTCTATTTACAGGTAGGTTGAATGGTGGCAGGATTATACGCATCTGTCTCAAAAGTCTCATGATACCCAGAGTGGTAATGTATTCGGACGTACGCTTTTCCTAACTGACTGTTCTCCATTTGAAACTACCACTCCACAGCTACTGAAGGCAAGTGATGAAGGATTGTGAAACATATGTTGAACATGAAAGTAATGATATTAAAATGATATAGAAATTTTGTGTTTTAGAGTGCACTAAATTAAACGTAAAGTAGTTCAAGTGGTAATCGTTTAAAGAATTTTTGTGAAAATTAGTGCCAGATTGAGAAATGATGAAAAGTGGTATATGAATATTTTCTTTTAGTTATATTTAATTTTTTAAGGAACATGAGTGTGTAACCAATTGGTATATTTTTCACTTCTCTTTTTACGGCGATTTACTTGCTATCAAGCGAGCACTTTGAGGGGGCTTTGGAAATTAAAAAAAAACTATAGACAGTTATAAAACAGTTATAGCAAGAAATGAAACAGGATAACACACCTAAGAGTGAAATATTTCTTAGGTTGAAAATTATTGTGATATAAAACCTTCATTGCCATAACGTTACCAGCAAAAAAGCAACTTGAAATTTCAGTGCAATAGGGCGATTTCCTATTCTTTTAATTACCTAAATCGAAAGATTAATACTCCTGGATTACGTATTCTACGCTTTTAGAATTTTAAATGACGATATCATTTTTTCGCGACTAAATAAAAAGTGAAATTCCTAGCGCGCAAAAACGCGAAAGTTGAGCGTGAATGCTGGGAAAAACCCGTGTGACGTCATTCTGGTTGCAGCTGCCTCCGTGTAAGGCCACTTTGGTGCGAGGTTATGAGCGACGCTACGATGCAGGCTGCTAGCAGGTAGCAGAGTACCCTGCTAGTAGGTAGCGATTGGCTTAAATAAGGATTATTAATACCCTATCAAATGAAGGAAACTTTCCGACCATTGGCAATTTTAATAGGTGATTATTAAGAAATGTTTCCATGAGCTCTGTGCCACATCCATGCATTGGCAATCTCAGGCGATGTAAAATACCTGACTACTCGTATAACATATGGGTGCCTGTGACGTCACGTGGAGTGGCATCGCATGGGCGCCAATCTGGCCTTTTTCTAATGAGGTTAAAATTGGCCATTAACATTAGTCGTAACTGGGATTCCTAAAACCAAATAATTTGTATTTGAATACACCAATGTTGGGTAATGAATCGCAATCAATGCCTTTCGTTTTCTTTGATGAAGTAAACTACCCTATTGGAAAATGTTGTCACAGCCACAACTTTCTCGCTCACATCGCTTTAGTTCTCCTGTTTTCTTGTCATATAATTTACCAAATATTACCTTTAATATCTAATATTGCTAGAATTTGAAGTTCTTTCCGGAGTTTAGGACACTAAATGTTATGTATCAAATAAAAATCACTTTTTCGTCATGCCACTGTTTCGACATTTAGTATCAGCATCCTCATGGTTATATCAAGTTTTAATATATACGTGTCATTAGGTATTATACAGTCAAATAATATTGTTCTTTATTCTATATGATGCAGGTATTTAACAAAAAATATAATCCAAACGGCACCGTAGGCAATTGTTGTGTTTTCACTTACAAATTTAAAACATCATGAATGACATGCTGTGGATGATTCTTCTTAGTGCAACAAAAATGCCCAAGTTACGTATAACAGCGTCGTTATGTACTCATCTAAAACTTAGCACCTTTAGCCCCTATTCACAGAGATCTAACTTGGTGGCTGCAACCAACTTGTGTTCCATGAATCACATATATACCATACTAGTATGGTGGTGACCGCTGAGGGATGGTTACAGAACTAAAAGAAGCAACTTGCATCCATCTGTGCCCGTGAAAACAGACGAAGCAAGCTGAGGATGATTATTAATAATTCAATTGTGAGATGCACTTTATACTTTCATAGAGATGCAATATTAAGATTGGTATACTACAGCCCATCATTTCTCCCTGTCTTATGCTGGTTGTTTAACCTCCCTGAGGCCCTTCTTCCCCATATCCTTCTTGATTTGTTTAAGGTACTTATCCCTTGGACTTCCTCTGGAGAATTTTCTGCCAATGTTTCCCTTTATTATGTTTCCCGCTGCTGTATCTCATGGCGTGACCATTCCATCGTGTCTACTTTGGCGAACATTTATCCATGGTTTATTTTCTTCTCCTATTCTTCAGTATACCTCCTCGCATCTCATCCCATCAGTCCATTTTTTCTTCAGTATCCTCTTCCAGTTCCAAATATAGAAGGCTTCTATCATTTTCAAAATTCACTAACTCTTAATTTACTTTGTGGTATTCCATTATAAGTTTTTCGTGGATATCAGACAATTACAATAAGTGGCATAAGTAATTGTCTGATATCCAGGAAAACTATCATTTTCCCGATGGTAACATTTTCTAAACCATAGACTACCACTGCCCACATTAATGTTTTCACTTGCTGTTTCCTGTACGCCGATTCTGGAACTCACAGTGGATTCTTACTTTTAACTAGTGAATGAATTCGTGGATCTCTCCGTTTCCCGGGTTTTCGCCGCGTTTGTTTGTCAGAGGTGGCGACAGTTTCACCAGGATTCCACCAGGCGTCCACAGGTCGAAGTGATGATTTCCGAGTTTTTGCCGCGTATACATATAGTTGTACTTCCTCGCGGCCGCGGTGTTGTTGGCCGGTTACCCTTACTGCTGCGCTGTGATTAGCCGGATTTCTGAACACACTCTTCCAGGCGCTGGTTATATCCGTCTTCTCTATTGATTTTTTACCGCAAGAATTTCAGTGTTCAGGAATCCGGCTAATCCTGGCTAATCCTATCCGGCTAATCAAGGCGCAGCATCAAGGGTAACCGGCCAACAACACCGCGGCCGCGAGGAAGGAGGACTATATACGCTGCAAAAACACGGAAATCATCACTTCGACCTGTGGACACCTGGTGGAATCCTGGCGAAACTGTCGTTACCTCTGGCAACAAAAGGCGGTGAAAACCCGGGAAATGGAGAGGTCCACGAATTCTGAACGCCACGGAAGACTAAGAAAAAACATTAACTAATGGATGAGTTAACTGCGCTTTGAGACACTCACTTTCCAAACTACTGAGCATTTCAGAATTCACTAACTTGAGGAAAGCTCTTACGTGACCATTATCGGTGCTCTGTTGTACAGTCTTCCGCACGTCTAGCATAGTAGCGGCTTCTCAACGTGAATGCCGCCTTAGCTTCAGCTGTTTGACGCTTGATGTCTGTCATGCTTCTATCGTCCCAGGTGCTCTGTGAATGTTTTAAGAGTAAGCTTTACACTAACGACACATTAGGTAGTTAAGATAAAATTCTGCCGGTGGAGTGGAAGTAATGCGCTCTGATAACGATCGAAACGTGCATGAAGGCACTATATGGCCGCATTTCTCACCAATGTTTCACCTCGACTTTGAAAACATCGGGGGCGGTGACGCAGCTGGGCATGCATTCTATTCTCAGAACTGTCGTTTAAACGAAGGAAAGGGGAGGCGTGTTTACGATTCCCGTCTTGGCCCCGGTTATTGATCCTAAGCTCTGCTTTAAGCCTTTGTGTTGTGGTCACAGACTCGCAGTGAAGTTCTCTGCCACGTTTCTCTGTTTCGCCGCTTACTTTCCCGATAATTTTCACACAACGCCTAATGAGAATCCAAAGATTTGAGGAAAAAATGGTAATTAGTTTTTGTACGAGTCAATGCTTATTGATGTTATTAAGTAGTGTTTTATATTTTTAAATTCTGAAATGAACAAAAAGCCTACTTTTAGACTTTTTTATAGATTTTGAATTTCATGCTTCAGTTAATTAACAATTTTAATAAGGAATTAATTAATTTAATAAGGAAATAATAATTAAGCAGATATGAAACATCGGACTCTTGGCTTCCCGAGCCACTGCGTAGACTATACGCCATCCGCATGCCTTAATTCCCTCGGCAATTGTATCGAGGCTTATCGCACTGGATGTTAGGTCGTCTTGGTCCACCCAAGATAGAAATATTTCAATCATGAGGTTAAAAGTGTGTAATTTAGCTCATGGAAAGGTAAACAAACTTCACAGAAGGGAATTGAAGCTATATTTATTCGTCGAACGCAACACGATAACCCCACTACTTATTTGCTTTTTTCAGATCTTACTTATTAATATGTATGAATAATTTTCCATTGCTTTAATTAAAGCAAGGTAAGATCTATATGATATTCATCGCACCTCAATTTCTTAAATTTTTCATCATTTGTCAAGAATGCCGGGACTGGCCTCGGTAATATCTTTACGGAGTCATCTGCGATGCACAAATGTTACGAAAATCCACAGAGAAAAAAATTATTCGCCTTGAACAGGATTAGAACCCGGATCCCCCTATTTCCGATCGAGTGCTTCTATGTTTCCACAGGGAATAATGACGCCTCGGTAGCTCGGACGGAGTGGACGTGTTTCGGAGCTATCTGTGAGTCAGCGACCGAGGTTTTTTTTCCCGGCGATCGAGCCCTTGATCGCCGGGAACGTGGTTTTTGCGTTCCCGGTGGAGTGCTTTGCCTTTCGGTTGAAGGCAAAAGCTTTGTTTTTTGTGGTTTCGCACCCCTGTACCAGGGGTGTGCGGACAGTGTTTCGTGTCGGTGTACGCAAAGCGAGCCGTCACAATGCCAGTTGAGAAGAAGAACACTCTCCGTGTCAACATAGAGAGTGTGAGTGAGGCGCCATCAGTCCTTGAGGTCCACCAACTGCTCGGTGGAGACCTCGGGCTGAAGACAGAGGAAATATACGGAATCAGGCTGGGTCCGGCAAGGAAGTCGATCTTCGTTAAAGTGAAGCAAGAGACTACCTTCGAAAGGATTATGGTGAAAGCGGGTGAAAAATTCCAGTTCCCGACCAAGGGCCCCCAAAGGTTCTCTTGGTGGTGCGAGTCTATTTCCGAGAGATATACATACGTTAAAGTGTGTCAACTACCCTTCGAGGTGTCACGTGAGCAAGTGGAAGCTGCATTGTCCAAATATGGAAAAATATTCGCGTATGTGGAAAATAGGTGGGCCGGCGATGGGTTACACCAGGGCACTTTGACGGGCACTAGGACCGTTAAGATGTCCCTCACTGAAAATATACCAAGTGTCATTAGTATTGAAGGTGAACGCGCTGTCATTCATTACGACGGGCAAAAGTTAACGTGCTCAAGATGCGGGAGTGAAGATCATTTGAGGCTACAGTGCCCCAAAACGAAGGCGGGACCGTCATACGCTAATGCACTTAAAAATTCTGGGGGGGGGGGAGAAGATGAGAACGACGAGGAGAGGATGGACATCCCAGTAGAAGACGGGGGGGTAGTACAAGTGGCGGAGGAGACGCCCAAATCGGTTGAAAGTGGGGGCAATGTTTCGCAAAATAACGGCGAAAGTGCTGTGAGTGCAACAGAGGGGGTGGAAGTGAAGAAAAAGGAGAAAAAGAGAAATAGGCAACGTAAGAAAAATATATCCAACGGCATAAACAACGACAGCAATGTGCTTGTTTCCTCAACCGAGACGGACACGGAAGAAGCAGTAGTGTTGGAGAGAAATGTTGTAGTGAAGGGGGGAAAACCCGATAGTAAAATTGTGGAAATCATAAGTGAAGGGGAGGGAGGAAATGTTCTAATGAATGCCTCAGGCACTGTGGTTTCGACCGAAATCATGGATTTGAGGGAGGGAGGTTGTGATGACAATATGAAAGTGCTGGAAGAAGAAAAAACGTCCTCGGCCGTTGGGGGGGTGGGAGGGGAGGGAGTGTTTTCTTCCTTTCTTACACAACCAGGTCCAAGCAGGCTGTGGTCGCAGCGAGACGACGAGGAGATGGGCTCTAGTGATAACGCGGCCCTCACCCCCTCAGAGGATGACGAAACGAATAGAACTGCAGCCGCAGTCGCGAAAAAACTATTTGGGAAGGACCTCACACAGAAAAAGAAAAAGAAGTGGAATGACAGGCTTAGAAAACGAGGCATCAGAATCCAGGGTGGTGAGCACAAAAAGGAATAAAAAAATCGTCCAATTAAAAAAAAATAAAAAATTATGGATAATAATTCCTCCAAAGTCTTTGTAAATCTAACGTTAATTAATTTAAATAGCTCTTGCTTTGCTTTGATTATAACTATGCATGTAAATTGTCAAATAACCCTTGCTTTGATAATCAGAGTTGTTTTATATGAACCATGCCGAGGGCCAGACTTTACTTTCATTCCTTACTTTATAAATTTGAACATTTTTTCTCTTGAATATTTTTCTTTAAATACCGAAGCTGTCATGCAAACGGTTTCTATTTGTTTCCCCAACATTAGAAAGAACTTTTTTCAAATACAACAATGAGTACCTCTCCAAGTAAACGAGAGATAACGGTGGCGTCACTGAATGTGGCCAGTATTACGAATAACTTAAAAATCAATGTTATTAAGAATTTTATGTACAATGATCTAAAAGCAGACGTCATCTTCATCCAAGAATACAAAGAATCGACTGCTTGGCAGAGCAAACATTACTGTATATTTGGCAATACTGATGGCTCCTCTCTAGGTACAGCAATTTTAACTAAAAAGTCTTTAGAGGTAACGAATGTGCGTCGTCATGCCTCCGGGAGGATAACTGCACTGCAAATCGGGGACACGCACTTTATTAACGTATATGCCCCTGCAGGAGGTGGGATGTGGAAGGACATGCGAGAGTTCCTGGCAAGCGAAATTCTGCCTTACGCATGCCTTTTCAAGGACAAGGCTATAATGGGGGGAGATTTCAACGCTATATATAGGAGGGAGGACAGCTCGGCAAACAATACGCAAATACGATACCCAATAAACAAGACATTTAAAATTCTAGTCAGCAATATGGACGCAATAGACACCGGTAAAAATACAGCTCAAAACAGATTACAATTTACCAGAATAGGTACACACTCGAAAACCAGAATCGACTACATATTTATATCAAAGAAACTAAAAAATGATTTAATTCAATATAGTACGACCCCTATTGCCATTTCAGATCACCACGCAATTCACATTAAAATTAAACTGGACCTTGTTACACAGAGGACATACAATAAGAAGGAACAAATTTGGCGCGTAAATACCAACTTACTAAAAGATGTAACATTCTGTAAAAAGGTTGAATATGAAATATTAAGGCTCTCAAACCACGCTCTTAGCGAAAAAGACATTTTAACCTGGTGGGAACAGATATTTAAAGCAGGTATTATAAAAAAACTTAAAAAACTAACTAGTGATTATTATAGAGAGAAAAATGAAGGAATAGCATTTTATAGAGAGGTGCTTCAACAGCTGATAGATTCAAATTGCAGGACACCCAGTGTAAATTTCGAAATTAAAGAACTAAAAAAAGAAATTTACAGACGGGAGGTGGAAAAGCTTGCCCCGAGGGAATGGGAGAGAGGGTACGATACGAGTGAATCAGAAGCTCTGACTTTGGAACAAATACGGATATTAATCAAAAATGCGAGTGGAGGTGAAGTGGGAGGGCTAGTTGACTCCGAAAAGCGGCTCGAGGAGGCGACGAGCTTTTACAGTCGACTTTATAATCAGTACGGGGTATGGGAAGACGGAGATGGGCCGCCTATCCCCCCCCTCCCCAAGCTCAACCCCGAAAACACGAAGAGCTTCGAGGCAACGATCACAGTAAACGAAATAGACGATGTGAAGCTAAAGCTGAAAAAGGGAAAGGCTCCAGGGGAGGACGGTCTGCCTAATGAGTTCTATCTCACATTTTGGGAACAAATGAAACCTATTCTATGTGCAGTCTTTAACGCCATCTTAAAAAATGGGGAAATGTGTGAGCGGATGAAAAATGCATTAATCACACTGGTTCCCAAAAAGAGAAACGCGAAGCACCTTACTGAATTTCGGCCAATCTCTCTGTTAAATACAGACTATAAGATATTAGCCCATATTGTCGTCCAAAAAATGACCATGATAATGAATGGCGCAGGCCTAGAGAATCAGTTTGGAGTGGGAGAAGGGAAATCCTCAATTGACGCTTGTATTTTAATCCGGGACATTGTTCTAAGTAGCATGCCAGAAGAGGAAAACTCACTATATATTTTAACTATTGACCTAGAAAAGGCTTTTGACAACATCAGAACAGAATGGATTTTTAAGATTATGAGAGAAAAACATTTTCCAGAAGGAATTATAAGCATGATTAAAACGCTTTATCATGAGATAACATCTCAAATTAAAATAGGGAACAAATTATCCGATCATTTTATGATTAAAAACTCAGTCCGGCAGGGGTGTCCGTTGTCTATGTTGCTGTTTTCTTTGGCAATGGAGCCACTTATAATAGACTTGAAACACAGCATCGGAATCAGGAGGTGTGGAAAAAGTTACGCATCCTGTATATATGCCGATGATATCACTGTCTTTGTAAAAAATAATTTAGAACTAGACAGAATAAGTGGAATAATGGGAAAATACACCTCAATAGGCATGAGAATTAACATGTCCAAATCCGCTCTCATCCATGTTAAAGGGATAGAGTTTTCTGATACAAAAGGTTGGAACAAAGTCGATGGCCAAAATATATTAGGGCTATGGTGGGAGAAAGACCTTGCCGCCACCATTAATAAAAATTGGGACATGGCAACCGCAAAAATTCGGAAAACCATATTTGGCTATGCGGAATACAACACGCAGATTACATCAAAAATAAAACTACTCAACGAAGTTCTATTCCCAAACCTATGGTATGTGGCTCACGTCTGGCCAATGCCTGAAAGAGTAAACGCTAGCGTTATAAAGATGACGAACAAATTTATTTGGAGCGGCTTCCTTCAAAAAGTTGCAAGGAAAAGGCTATACGCGCCCCCAAAACTGGGTGGTCTAAACCTAATCAACACAGCAATAAAGGCACGGATAATAGCTATTAAAAATATCGCTAAGATCTTACACGCAGATGATAACGAAAGAAAACGTTTATTGGTTAACTCCATGGAAAAAACAAGGGGGCTGAGGTACTTTAAGAAAATCGTGCACGAAGCAAATAATTTCGGGAACAAATATGCATTTAACAATACTCTGCAGTCCACTAAACAAATATACGAGCGCGTGCTAAAGGAGGAGCTGGAAGCGACTCCTTACACAAGGTCAAGCAGAACCTGGGAAAATTACTCCAGGCTGGGAAGTGGTGCGAGGGAGGCGGGCATAATGTTCAGCATATGTTCGGACTGCCTGGTGACTAATGCCATGAGAAAGAGACTAGGTCTACGAGCAGAGGACGAGTGTCCGGATTGTGGGAGGCATGACGACATACCGCACACTGTTCTTGGTTGTCAAGAAAAGCACGATGTATTTTGGCAAACGTTGAAAAACATATATAAAGAATTCGATGCTTTCGGCACGGGAAGAATTAACGATGAGGATCTATTAAAATTGAATTTCCAACTCTTCCCATGCACGAAGAAAAAGATTTTAACTGAACTTGTGGCTGCTTATGTTTTTAGCAAACACTATAGAGGAGACATCAGGTATAGTTTAATTGAAAAAGTGAGATTTCTAAACAAAACTGTAAATATTACAAAGGAACAGAAGGAGTGGTTGCAAAATGTTTTTTAATTAAAAAAAAAAGTAAGTGATCTCTGCTTTGGCTCATTTCTCTCTTTCTTTTTCTTATTATATAGTGCTGCCTATGTATATCTTCACTCTCTTTTTTATATAAATATTTATAAAAATGCATGTATAAAGGTGTGCCATATAACTATTCTAAATATTTGTATAACTTAAGTGATTTTAAAGCATATTTAAAAAATATGTAAATATGTAAATTTTTATATATTGTACTGTGCCAAAGTAAGCAATAAATGCTTTTTAAACGTAGCTTAACTGGCTGAAGCACTCGACGGGAAATCGGGGGATCTGGGTTCGTATCCTAGTCAACGCGAATGATATTTTTCTCCACGGATTTTTGCGCAATTTAATCATTTTTTCCGCCTATTCATGCATTCCGCACCTAAATTCATTTTTCTAGTGAGTTCAAAATCCATTTCACGTACGATTTTAACTGCTATAAAACGATTTACAAAAGCCACGATCTACATATATGCGCGTAACTGAAATTCTCGTTTTAAAACTTTCAATCCACCTAAACTTTGCTTCTAAGAATTAAATTTAACTCTGGATCACAAAAAAGTTTCAACCGGATAATGATTTCATGGGCTGAAACATTACCTGAGAAGTTTAAAAAACACATTTCAGGTATGAACGGATGTTGACATTTGCAGTTGAGATAAGTTCTATGTGTAATTTCATTGTTATTGCTTCTTCTAGCCAGAAGTATGTTGGTAGCGATGCTACATTTTATCTGTCATGATGCACTTCAATCTCGTAGCCGTGGAAACAGACGTAAGAACGTAGACCGTGTTCCAAGACCGGAGAACGCATTTTCGAACTGCGCCGTTCGCCTCTTCTACCGTGATGCAACAGAAATAGAATCTTCAGCCCATTCCCTAGTCGGAATGATGGCTCCATTTCGCGCTTATTCTGTTTTATTAGCGCCGCAGGGCTTCCGGTTTGCCCATTGGAATGGGAAAGGAAGGAGTGATAGGGACGGCTTTCACGGGCAGTGCGTGAATGGGGGATGAAGGTAAGGGAATGGGACACTGTTGGAGGATTCCTCTCCAGCCCCTTCCCTCAGCGCTGCGCCTCGCACTGTCAGCCGGTTTCCTAAGAGACGCCATTCACCGCTCCTCCACATCCGAAGAAACGGTCCCTGTCACCCTGGAAAAGAGGGAACTGCGTTCGTGATAAATGTCCTCGGAGCACGGCTTAAAACCTCGGCGCGTGGAAGGTGTCCCCCCCCCAATCAAAACGTTTTGTGGGGGCGTGCCTGGGTGGAGAAAGACTATTAAGGTTTCGTAGGCTTGCGTGGGAATTTAAGTGTGAAACAAGGATGTTTACCCTTCACGGTGATAGCCAAATAGTAGACATTTTGAGACGAATATACTTATATACTACTGGGCAAGAAAAGTATTTTCATTTTCAGTGGCTAAATGCAGGTTTTTCAGCAGAATAACTTTTGCCTAATGTTCAAGATACGTCGAAAGAGCTTTTTCATTAGATTAGAAAGGATCCCATGGATATGATTACGGATATAGACTGCAGATACGATATATTTGAAGCATCGTTTTTCCATGTGCAATAAGGTATCTTAATACTTAAGATAGATGGAACTTGGATGTTTACCTTCAGGGTGTCAGTTATCGAGTCGAAATTTTGAGACGAGTATACATTCCACTGGGAAAAGGGAAGTATTTTCATTTTCAGTAGTTAATTGTGGTTTTATAATTAAAATACTTTTTGCCTGATATTCAAGAAATTTGAGATAGCCTAATTATTATGGTAGAAACAATCACATTTGTAAACGGTTAGGGAAATAGACTGCAGAACCAATAGATTTACGATTTCGTTTTTCCGCGTACAATAAGGGACCATAAGACTTGCGTTTATTTTTCATTAGGATAGCTTGACTCAGTCTAGGTAAAATATACTCTACATATGTAGTTTATAACTTATCATATTTGTAAATACAATAATCAGAATAAGTTATCTGGCATTATTAAACTCATGCATGAATTACTTACTACGCCAACTTTTCGTTGTTCTATTACTATTTACTATTTTTTTTGCCGAGTATCATGTACGCGTCCTGAGAATTCTCCTAGTAACTGGTCTGAATGCGTATCGTTGACCTGTGTCTGGCAAACTATTGCGTTTCTAATCGGTGGCTAGGATGAGCGCTGCAATCCTGGTGTGCATTCACCTGTGCCACACAACCTGGTGGTGCCTTGAACGGTACCTCCTAAATATACATGTAATATAGTAGGAGTATTCACGAGTACGAGTATTAAAACACAGAACTTTCACGGTTGATTTCCGTATGAAAAAGAAAGTTTCGGGTTTTTTCAGGAAATTTTCGGGTTTCCCCGCGTCAGTTGTAACAGTGGCCAACTTTTCTTCTCCTCTGCCGGAGACTTACCGTTTCCCACGGCGCAAATAACCATAGCTGTCGGTCGGCTCCTCCAAATACTGTACTTATTCCTTGAATGGGATGCTGTTATCAATCCTCTGTTGTGGAAATATACTTCTCCAATGATCTTTTAAAGTAATACTCAGTACCCTTAACTCTGCCAGTCTGTCCTGAATTTTTCTCCAATTTAAATTTTAAAGTCCCATGTAATCCTACTCGCGCGCATTCGCTCCACCATATACCTACAAATTTCCACATCACCCCTGACAAAAATTACCTCCTCATCTGCCTATCTTCCCTCATTATCTTCCAGACCACATTTATCCGTTCTCTTTTCCTGGTCACACTTTTACCAACTGTACACTTTCTAATCTGAATGGAAACTGTTAAGGTTATTAAAATACCTTCAATGCATTTTATTTATTTAGAATTATTATTGTTTAAAGTATTTTTATTTTGCATGCTTGTTATATTGCGCCGCTGTAAACTGGCGAGTAAGCTGTGTATGAAGAATGATCGCATGCTTTCCCGGCGTATCGAATCGTGGAAGGCTATTCGGGAATTCCACCGGGTCAGGTTCTTCAACTCCATCTCGGCCGACGTTTCGATGAACGAATTGTCTATCTGGGCTTTATCTAGCGATTTGTTCGATGGATTTTCCTTCCTCATAGACTAATCCTCCAAAATCGCTAGAATAGTAATGGCTTTGCCTGGTTTCACTATTTAGTTGGGCACTCTTCGCTTCTATAGCGTTGAGGTGTTTTTCTCCGTCCCATCCCTTCCGAACCTATCCTACCCCAGAGGCGTCGACGGTCTCCTATCGCGGCGGCGCCTCTTTCCTTTTTCCATTCCTCTCCAGCCCGTCCCCGGGTGATCGGGCGTATAAGTCTCTGACTTGGTTCCCTGAAGGGCTCCCCTTGAGCCCTTAATCCATTTGTCTATCAGGGCATCTGATAACGATGGACAACTCATGCATCTAAACGTCGGCCGAGATGGAGCTGGAGAACCTAACCCGGTGTAATTCCCGAATAAACTTCCGGGAAGCTGTATATGGCCAATTTGCTATATAAATACATTAATACATTCTTTATGACTATATTTCCACCACTAAGTTGGACAAATTCTAATCAGACTTGCCATATATCGCAATGGTATCATATTTTCATCTCCTTTTCGTTGGCAAATTTCCAGAAACATCAGGAAATTTTCGTAACTCCACAGCCGTAAGGAAATCATTTGAATGAATCGTTTGCTAAAAGTCACCATCACTTAGCTTTTCTCTTCTAGGAAGAAAACAGGAAATTTAAGCGTAGCGGAGAATAATTCAGGAAAATGATATGCAAATCAGGAAAGAAAGGGGAATTTGAGGAAATAATAAACTACTCTTGCGGAAGAAAAAGTAAGACTGAAAGATTTAAAAAATAAAGCAATCTCGAAGGAAAATCTCCACGCGACGAAATTCAACCACTCGTAAAGTGTTTCCAAAACCAATTATCTTTACACACCAACCCTTCTTTATTCACATTATTGGTATGGGATCGTATGACACACGATATCCCTGCAGTGGGAAGCAATTTTAACACATGCGCGGCAAAATCATGATGGGCGCGTGTTTGGATGGAATGCAGTGATGTATCATTTGCGTTCTCTTTACGTTCATTTTTTTCCGTGGACAAAATGAAACTCGAGAGAAGAACGTTTGAAAGTTATGTCGTTAGTATTCGCGAGCTCAAGTTTTTTTGGGGTGAAAAAAATTCGTCCACGATAAATTTTTTTGGGGGAAAAGATTCGCGAAAAGTTACTCGCAACGTGTAGTCACTGAATCGGGCCGTTGGTTTATTGTGCATGGAAACCAATGGTGTATTGAGCGGAAGAGAGTGAACGTGAGAATATGTATGTCTAAATGTATATGCATGTATATGTATATTCTGGTATAAGGATAAAAAGCCATTTTGCATTGCAGCGTACATGAGGGATTGTCGAGGTAGAAACGGAAGCTTCGTATTCAAACCAACCCCTTTTCCCACACCCTATTTACCCCTCTCCCAGGGTCTGTTTCTCCTTCAAGCCCCTTCCCCTACTTCTCTCTGTTATACGGAGTTCTCCATTGTTAAACTCCCACTCTGGTAAACTCGGCTCGAAATAAACAAAGAAAAAAAGCACGCTAAACGAGAGAACAAAAAGTGTAACGATTTTTATCTTGCACTCAACGCCCTATGGAATTCTCTTGATGGAGGAAGCTGCATTTTTGCCTTGCCTTTGAAATAAATAAATACAGAATATCTCGATATGTTATCGCTTCCAGGGGAAAACGGTAAGCATAAAGAAAAAAAGGGGGAGGGAAATAAAACGTTAGCGACTTCCATGGACGGGTTCGGGCCATGGATTTTGAGCGTAGGCATAGAGAGATTCCTTTCCATTTTGAGCGCGGAATGTGTTCCATGTGGTTGATCTTCCTCGTAGTCGAGAGCATCTTTCATGTGCTCAGGCATCGCTTTATTCCTCTCGGAGTAATTTACTCCTCTTTGCAACGTCCTTTTCAATAGCCCTCTTCAGCGTTGCTTTCTTTCTTTTAAATATTTTCTGTAGATCCGCCACTTCTTCCGCGAATCCACGGAGGTTCATTTATTAAGCTAAATGCTTGTGAGAGAAAAATTTACTCCGAGTATACCAAGAAATTTTATTGTGATGGATTAAATTTCTCCTACCATTTCCTTTAACATTTCTCTTTATTGAAAGAACCCTTTAACATTTAACGAATGAACCAAAGATTGCTTCCTTAACACATGATTTCTCCTTTCAAATAATCAATGACTATGATTGATCCGGGATATACCCTTCAACTCCTTTCGTGCATTAAAAATAGCAAAAATATTTATAAAAGTGTAATATGAAGACAAAATTTAAAAATTATTGAAAATATGTACATTAGCAAGCAATAATGTAGGAAGCAATGTATTTGGAAATGTTTGAATCGTGTAAAGATTTGTGAATAGAGCGAGCCTCAAATCGTATATTAGATACTCATGGTTAAACTCAGAGGAATGTGTTCGGGAAAAAATAAGTTTCCTTAATACTCGGCCGCCAATTTCTCGATTGGTTTCATATGATATGATTCACATGGCTTCTATCGCAGGCATTGTTCAGATTCAAGATACCTTTTTTATATTTAATTAACAGGAGCGATATCCTCTATTGATTAGGGAAATTATTCACTAAAAAGGTAATATATTCTCACCGTCCTCGGATATTCCCTTCTCAATATCTTCCACTGGCACAGTTTTCCTCGTTACTTAGAACTCGCTGCATTTAAAAGCTTTGCCCCCTCCTTCTCTCTCCCGAAAGTTTATTTCTCCTTGTCTACCATATTAACTTCCTCTTCCTCCATTTCTCCTACACCTCGGCATCTCAAACACCTTTCCATTTTTTCGCATTTGCTTTGGTCATAATTTTCGTAATTTTATATTTGAAATGATTGCCTATTTACGATTATCTTGAATGACTGACTCACTAATTGGTTGTTCTGACGAACAAGAAATTTGGAGTAATTCTCACTCAAAAGTAAAAGAAATTTCAGAATACAATTTAAATGAAGTGAATAAAATGATACCACCGGAGAATATTTTGCCCCGAACATATTTTGCAGCCAAATAGTTGACATACTCTTCAGCACACTTAAAACCTGGTTTTCTATTTTTTTTTTCAAAGTATTTCAAAGCGACAAAAATTCCAAAAAGATAAAAAATCGTCTTAGAAGGCCACTTGGATTTTCAAACGAGTATGTTTATACATTTCTTCCGTTCTGGGAACCAATTCGGTTATAATATCGGGACTGTGCGGAAACGTCGATAGCTATATCAAAAATTACCCAGTAAAAAACCCGATAAGCTTTCCAAGATGCTGTACGCCGGGAGCACACAAGAGATTACTTCATAAAAAATATACTATTTAGAGCTCAGTAATAATTTCGGGTATCTAAGAACTTCACTAATTTAATACTAGCATTTAAAATCTCGAAGTTGTGTCAGCTTCGAACCTAAATGCGTGACAATAGACTAGATAGCTTGGTATTGAAACGGGAAGATTGAAAAGAAAATGCTGAATGATTGTTGTAGGAAGAGGAGTATAAAAGAAACAAGTACTTTGGAAATGGTGAAGGAATTTTGGGTAAATATGAGGTAAAATTTTAGAATACAACGTAGAAATAACTCGTGACCAATAAGTTTGGATTCCTATTGGTAAAATATGTGCGGTGAATAGATAGTTATTACCGGCTTGGGGCAAAAATATACTATTAAGATCTCAGTATCAATTTAGGGGATCTATTAACTTAAATAATTTAATACTAGCATTAAAACTTTGGGATTTTAAACGGGAACGAGTAGAGGTACAAATATGAGCGACGGTTCATCAAAATGATAATGTCCCATTCACGTTATTCAAAAAGACCCGCTGAAAATGTTCCGTTCGTTCACGAAGGAGAGGTTAGGAAAGGAAAGTGATGTCATGGCCTGGGCATGTCCAGCAGTTCATCCACCCTCATCCTCATGCCGAGGAAGGCGGAGGAGTGGGGGAGATTGAGGGAATTGGTGCGGATAAGGCACCTTGGGCTAAAAACGAAAAAAAAACTGAAAAAAGCCTCAAAAACGTTTCTTTTGAAGCAAGGAAGTTGAAAGTTGGCATAAAATTCTCAAAATATTATTGCTCAACTTGCCCGATTATTCTTTTTTCAGTAACCGCACGTTAGCAAGATAAATGAGGTCAAATGTTTAGAATTTCGTGAGAAGCGACCACCCTCTAATATTTTAGAAAATTATCAAATTTTACCTCTCGCTGTTTTTAAATGGATTGATGTGTTGAGAAAACTATCGTATCATGTTAATTTTCTTTTCTTCTATCATTTGGTGTTTTTTGGGTTTTTATTTATTAACCATGGATGCGTTAGAAAATTGTGGAGCATATTTTCAGTCATGCTTAATAATAAATTTTTATCATTAAATGCTGGTGAGCAGGACTTTGCCGCTGCTTCATTTCTCAAAACCAAATATTTTAGCATATAAACGTCCTCCATGTGCCAAGTAAGCTTTCTGCATGCTCGGGGCAAGTTTTATCTGCTGACTTTGGTATACTAAAATTAGTTTTCCGTGATTACTATCGTGGGGTACATTAGAGTAACAAAATACATCATAAAGTCGCAATACATACGGACGTCCTAGTTTGACATGAAGATTTCTAATCTTCAGCTATGATAGTGTATTTTTGTTCAGTTATCTGGGTTGATACATAAGTGGAAACATAAATAATTGATATTTTGCTCGAACTTGAAATTATGATTAATTTTTAACTATTTTTTGTGAAAAACTAATGGAAACGTTAAGTATCGTGATCCTACAAAATTCACCAACTCATTCTTAACTTTGTGGTATTCTATTATAAGGTTTCTTGTTTAGTTAACTGCTACTTATGGTAAAAAATTCTTGCAGTTAAAAGTAGTGGCGTAAGTAACAGTTATCTAACCAATAAACCTTATCATCATCCTAATTCGGGAATTGGAGAAAAAATTATGTGGTATAAGAGTGAAATAGTGTAATTTCTGTGTTTTGAAGCAGTTAAAAAAGTAATATCTGATCAAAACTACAAAAATACAATAGGTGTGCTCCGATCTCTACTACTCTTCCTCCTTTCCATAAGCCTAGAGCAGCGTCGTCTCTCATGTGGAGCCGTAAATTGGGTCAATCTGTAAATCGGTTGCGGGCAGTTGGGTGAGGCCAGTGACCCAGCAGTGGCTACATTCCTTTGGCGGCCTTAGACCTCGAGGTCAAAAGGCTCGAAATGCTTTAAAGAGGTTGCTCACCATTGGCCTTCATTATCCCCTCAATTAGCGGAGTTCTCAGTGGAGTGGGTCGCCGCTTGTAATTCTGCCGCCTCGAGAGCATGCGTTCTCAGATAAATAGCTTCGGAAGCTGCTCTTCATCATACCTAATGTCGCACCTGTTATAAGCGGGGTTCCGCTGCTGCGTAGCTTTCTTTTCCTGTTCTATGGGAAAAGAAAGAAAGCTGTCTTGCTGAATATTTAGGTCCTTAAATCTTTTCCTCATCCTTTCCAACGTGAATGAAATATGACAGGTGTATGTTACCAACCTGGTGTTAACCATTGTACTGTCCACTCCTCTATCATTATCAGTGGTCAACAATCCTAAGATCGGTTGGGCGCAGCTCATTTCTCCCGTAAGCTAATCTATTCAACCATAAATATTTCCTTTTTTCGCATAATTTATCATTTCTTCTACGTATTTTTTCAAGGTCGACCTTTTTCCTTTCTTACCATTCACTAATCCCTCGACTGTTGCCTTCATGCCTCAAGATAAGGCCGATTTTGTAGTTCTGACATCTTCATAAGGTTTTCGAAAGGCTTGTCTTCTCCCCTACTCTTCTCATGACTTATTCCTTATTCAATCGATTCATTTGGTCTTAATTATATAAGATAATTGTATAAGATAATGTGGAAGGTCTTTACGTTTGTTTGTTCCGCTACTGTCATTAACCATACATCATCATTTAAGTATTTCAGAATTTTGATTTATTATGGAGGTGTTAATTATTCCATTGAAAAAGATGGCCATGGTGGAAGCTTTGGTGTGAAATTTGATGATATTTTTGCACACGTAAGTATCAATTCTCATTCACGTCGATTATTTACATTTCACGCCAAAAGATCGTGATTTTGAAATTGATCACCAACGTTCCTATTCCATACACACTAGAACCGCGGACGGGACTTTTTTGTCCCATCGCCCTTTGCAAATGTTTGCCATTCATGCACTAGTGGTTTGATCCCTTTGAAATTTACTGACTTTTACTTCTTTTTATGCTCGTTTGAATGGTTATATCGAAAATATTGTACAATGTTTGGTTCGCGAGAAAAACGACGATTTACCTGGAACCGCGGAATGGGACTTTTTTGTGCCATATGGGAAAAACATACAATTTCAGTTCTTTTACACTTATTTTGTATTTAGCATAATAACAGTTTATTACGAAGGGGATCGATGCACAGATACCGTTATTCTGCAAGTTAGAAGCGCAGAAGGGAATAATCTGTGCACTGCGCCGGCCGCCTACTCACGCAGCGCCGGCCGCGTCACCTCTGCCCGGCGCGTCTGCAGGTCGGAGCTTGCAACCAACACGTCAAAATAAGTTTACTATATTCCTAGTTATACTTAATAAAACGTTTTAAACATTACCTAAACAGGTGTTTTGTTCACACAAGCCACAAAAAAAACGTCAATTATACTTCAATATAACAGGATCAACGTGTTTTGTCAATGGGACAAAAAAGTCCCATGCCGCGGTTTTGGTGGGGTTGGAAAGTTCAGCGGTTCTAGTGCTAAGGTCGTTATTTCTCTAACAATCACCTCCGTTCACCTTCCACCTACGTTCACCTACCACCTAAGATCACCTACAGTCGTTTGGTTCCTATTCCTCGACGCATTTGTGCGTAAACATTTTGCTTTGCGTATGTTGAAGGGTGATATCGTAGCTGTGAGTCATGAATTTGTGTGAAGGCTTTAAGGAGTTGCTGAAGGGTTAATAGTATGAAGAAACTGTATTAGCTCAGATAAGCAGTACACGACTGCCAATCCTTTCATTTTTGCAAACACTGCATCTGTAAAAGCGGCCTTAAGACTTGTCCTTTCGGCGGTTACACCAAAAAATGAAACATTTGTCATTTAAATCGACGAGTTGCAAAGTTTATGCATTATAGAATAAAATGATTGTGAATTTGTAATTCTTGAAATAATATATTGCGAGGGCTTCTTGTCATATCATTAAGTTTATCGTGGATGTTGAATTACATCAATGTATTTTTGTGTTGGACTATCTCCTGGGCTTTTTTGCCTTCAGTATATTATGCTGTATGCTTTATTCATGCCTTTAATACAATGTTTGACTAAATACGATCGATGAAAAATGTAGGCATATTTATTTTGTTTGCATGTTCAGAATCTTTTCAGAGAATGTGAAGCGCTATCAAAAGAATTAAAGTGAACGAAATAATATGCTTGGCAACCGTTAGGGTTCCGAGTTTTATCCGCTGAAATATGAATAACTTGGTATTTAATCTATCAATCACTGTCTACTATCTGCTCGATAACCCATATTGCACGACTGCGCCTTCGCAAATCAATTTTTTGGGATTCAGGAATTACTTTGCAGCCAGTGAAGGGTTTTTATGCACACCAGTTGATTTTTAAGCACAGGGTCAAATGGAACAGTTAATTACAAATTTGCGTGATACTTCAGGATTGGATTCGTTGTTAAACAGAAGTGAATCGATATTCCGTAATTGGAGCCTTAATATCTCCTATTTAAATCTGGGTATCCTGACTTACTAATTCACTTACCCATCAGCTACAACCTGAACTACTAAAGCTATTCCATGAAATTTTCAACGATAAATTCTAATGTATCATGCGTAGCCTGGATATGAAAAGACTTTTTTGTCAAAAATGATTTTAGGGGCTATTTTAACCGTATTATTATAAACCTTTTGATTCCCATGAGATTATAAAATAACTGATTACCGTAAGGGCTTATTTTATTTTGCTCTACGCTCCTGATTTTGTGCGAAAATTTACGCGGTAACTGGGAAAAAGGAATGCTGTAAACAATTTCCTACGTTTATTTTTTCAGTAATTCTCTTTTTTTTATTTTCAATAAAAATTTACACATGTTACTTCCATCTCAACATTACGAGGGTCGTTCAATAAGTCCTTAAAATCTCCAAGACATTGCTCTCTTAGTATCATAAATTTATGTAAACCATAAAGCTGCAATCACAACTAGTCAGCTATTATTTTCAAATGTATTTATTCTATTGTTTCATCGCTGTTGGACAACTTTCATTTGTTTATAAAATGGATAAAAGGGTGTTCCGTAAAGCAGCAATCGCAACTAGTCAGCTATTATTTTCCAAATGTATTTATTCCATTGTTTCATCGCTGTTGGACAACTTTCATTTGTTTATAAAATGGATAAAAGGGTGTTCCGTAAAGCAGCAATCACAACTAGTCAGCTATTATTTTCCAAATGTATTTATTCCATTGTTTCATCGCTGTTGGACAACTTTCATTTTTTTATATAATGGATAAAAGGGAGTTCCGTGCGGTAATTCAACACTTATTTTTGAAAGAGCTAACGCATAAGGAAATCAAAGTTGATTTGCATAAAGTTTATGGCACATCTGCTTTTGTAACTATTACAAAGGGGTTAATGAATTTAAACTGGGCCGTACATCCAAAAAAATGAACATCGTTCCGGATGCGCTGTAGAAGTGTCTACCCACGAAACGATTGCGAAATCCACGATATAGCTAAGTGACAGACGAATCAAATCGCGCGATATAGGTAAGGCCACAGGCATATTGCAATGCGCAATTGCTCTAATTTTTCAAGAAAATTTGGTGTGAAAAAAATCTCGGAATGATCGCTGACGCTTTTGCTCAAAGTGGAGAATGAGCGCAATCGTGTGGTCATCTCAGTGACTTTTCCTTTGCATTTCTGACAATATTCCGTGTCGATACATAACTTTTGACGAAATATGGATTCTTCACAACACTGCAGAGACAAAAGAACAGGTGAAAAATGGAATTTTGAGGATCAACGGGCTCCAAAACAATCAAAAATGGTAAATGCCTGTCTGGTCATGGCACCGATATTCCGTGATGTATGCGGAACAATCTACATCGATTACTAGAATTAGGGAAAACGATAACAGGATAATTTTATGCATAGTTATTGGACCGGTTGATGTTAGATATCGAGAAAAGCGTCCATATTTGAAACAGAAAATGTTCTTACTTCAACAAGACAATGCATGGTTGCACATTAGTTCAGTTGAAATAGCCAAAGTAACGGAATTAAAGTTTCCATTATTACCAAATTTACCATATTCACCAAATTTGGCCTCCAGTGACTTTAAATAATCTCAAAACTTAAAAAAATGGCTTGACGGAAAATTATACCTCTATGGAGAAGGCCATCGCCCAAATTAATGCATATTTTGGGGATGTCCCGAAATTTTACTTGTTGAATGGCTTTAAATGTATTGAAAAATGCTTACAAAAACTTATAAAGTTGATGGGAGACTATCATGACGAACATAAACAAATTGACCCAATATAATTTCTTTTTATACCCTTTTCTAAAGACTTATTGACCGATCCTCGTAGCACGAATCTTAGCAACCAGGCATAAACGTACAATAAAATAAACCCAAAAGTGAAATTGTATTCACCATAAACTGTACGTTATCCATTGAGCTTCGGAGGGGCACAATATATAATTATTTTGCACAAATACCAACACTAGCCATACGTTACGACTTAACATTCATGCCTTATTAGAACGTTTCTAATCTACTTCATTTTCCGTTAAGTCATTTTCCTCCTATAATTCAGCAAGCCACTGCCTAAATGAAAGTAAAGCCATATTTTATCCCTCACTTCTAGTTGAAATTCAGCCAGTACCTGTCGCTAGTTTGAACATTCCCGGGATAAGTGCAAAGATGAATGATATGCCATGAGATAGTGAAAATGAGAGAGGATCCTTCCTCGAAAAGCCTGTTATTCTGCCCTTCTCCTCCAGGTTATTATCCGAAGTCCCTTTCGTGCAAGGGATCATGTTGGGTCGTTGGAGAAATTTTGAATTCATGGCACGTGAAGGAGGATCCGTTGATATCGTACTTTGCAGTGAATTTCGTCGATCGAAGGCGAGGAGGAGATACCGTAATAAGGGGAGATTGATGGAGTAAATGAGTGGGAGGAGAAGGGAGGGAATTTCAAGAGTGAAGGGCATCGTGTGTATGTAATGCCGGGCAAAGAAGAGGAAAGAAGAGATTGTGAGATAAATGGTATCGCGAGGAGGGAGCAAATGAGTGATCAGATAGGCCAACTTGAACGCCTTATTTTATGGCGAAAGTCATCAGCGAAGTCATTAGCGCTCCGAAGGAAAAGAAAAGGCGGGGAAGATGGTAATAAAAACGCCTCATCCCTCCATTAAGAGACTCTTTTTAAGGCTTGCAATTCGAGACCTCACTTAGACTCTCTTTTTGAGGAGCGCTGAGACACGGCTCAAGCAGCTTTTCAGGTAGAAAGGGATTCCATAAGGATTCCCACCTCGGCCTAAGACACTATTTGATTTTTGAATTTAAATTAAGGTGTAAAATTTTCGTTTCAAAATTTTGCATTGAGAAATAGCAGCAAAAATTGCGTCATTTGTTTGAATTGGCATTCTCTCAAAAAATCTGAGCTTTTGCTAAAATTACTTCTATTTTTAATTTTTTGTTGTATTAAAAAGGACGTTATTACGTAGATTTTTTACTACATGCTCCTTTATCAAGTTTTACCAGATACCAATTACTGTCTCATGTGGAGCTGGTTGAATATTTAATTTCCCCGAACTAAATATTCAATGCACTGTACAGTAATAAGCGTGTTATCCGGTGTGACGCTTCCATCAGCTGTCCAGTATAGCGTACTTCCTCTCATAGTCGATGTGAGTCAGATGCTATATCTTCACCTTCACCTTCACCTTCATGACTTAATTAATGAATTCTGCTACTGTGGAGTTTAATTTGACGTCTATGCTACAAAAATGTGAGTTATCCATGGTACCAGTTTATAAGTGTGACGTAAAAGTCGTCCCTGAGAAGCACCTTACGGAATTATGGTTGAGCTTCGGAGGGACACAATATATAATTATTTTACACAAATACCAGCACTAGCCATACGTTACGACTTAACATTCATGCCTTATTAGAACGTTTCTAATCTACTTCATTTTCCGTTAAGTCATTTTCCTCCTATAATTCAGTTATATTTTAGTATAAACAAAATATTTATATATCTGCATTTGCACGTTTAAATCAATCTGATTCCATGCATGGCATAAAGTGATAGATAATGTTTTTTATTCGTATGCCACAGACGAAAACAAGTACTTAATCGCCGTTTATTTCATAATGTTTATTTTTCAACATCAGCAGTAGTTTTAGAATCGATAACAATATAATATTGGTGATAATTTTTCTTGCTTGCATAGATTTAGTTTTTAAATCATTAAGGGATTACAATGTTATTCTTTCGTATCATGAGAGAAACCACAAAAACCTCTATTTAGACTTTAAATTATACTTATTCTTTCTACTTCTTTATTTCTATAGGAATGGTTAGGTTAGATAAAGGTTTGTAAGCCAAAGATAATTCATTAACGATATGGTTATCTAAAATTTATGAATCGATTGATAAATTAGAATTGAACTTTGAAACGGGTTCATTTCAATATGCTCTATCTTCTGTATCTCTTCAGTATTCACCTCCAAGTTCATCTAATTTCTCTCTGAAATTACATATATTTTAAAGTAATGCACTTTGGGGAAAAATAAGTTCACATTCAAGTTCATCCTAGTTCTTTCTGAAATTACATATATTTTAAAATAATAACTTTTCCTAACTTTATTTAGAAATAATGTGAATTTAAAGCTATTTTTATGCGAATTATATCAATCAACTGACTAATTTTTATCTTCCTCTGTAAAATATTTTCTGACCTTGTCATGTTTCGCAGAATTTCTCTCTCTTTTAGAGCCGTGGTACCTACCTACATTCGAGGGACAATCCCGCATGAGAAATGACTCAGCGTTTCTCCTTGCTTCGAAATAAGTACGTATATCCCCATGAGTTTACACCATTGCAACGTTGACACGTGTGGCCATGTCGGAAGACCTGTCACGCGTCGCCGAAGGTGTAAGATTCTGTTTTGGTATTTTGACGTCCCCCGCGAAAATGCGCTGATCCCGGAAACGAGCATCACGATTCCTCGGCGAAGCACGTCCACTCCCCGTCCCTGGACGCGGATGTATTAAACTTGTCGCTTCGAGGAAACGAGGGAGACATACCCAGGCACGAAAATTTTACCGTGGATACAGGAAAAGAACGATAGTGTCTGGTTATTCGCATCTGGAGGTCGAGACTGGTGTTGGCAACGGTGAAACCCGAGCGCGAGAACTGCTTTCACGGCAGAATCAGTGATGCCATGGAGTGAGAATCTAGCTTGGAGGGATGGATTACCTGTACGTACTTTCCCGCAAGACTTCTTGATAAGCTGAAGGAGAGGAGTGTTGATACACGCAGTCAGAAAATTAAAAAAATGCAATAAAAATGATTTTTTTTTCAAAAACAGTATCTAATGCGCTGAGAAGTAAGCTTTTCATAAGTGTAGAAGAGACTGAAGGGCGAGTAAGGGTTCATTCGCGGTAATTCATGCTGTACTTATTTCAGTATTAGTCTGTACCACTTGGCTCTTTGGACAATGAATCGCTTCGATTGAGCAAGGAAAGGCTAGCAATATTAATATTTATAATTAAACAGCTCCAAAGCTTTATTTTCCGAGGCCTGAAAAGCTTTTTCACCAACTTTTTTTTAGAGCATTTTATATCGTTTTTGGAAGAAGCTTGTTTGAAAAAGTCCTATCTATTTTTTCCTACTTTTTCCTGGTCAATTGTGTAGTCGATTAAAGGAGAGGTGTCGAAGAATTTTCTGCCATTAAAATTTACTACTAACTCCATTAATTGATAAAATTATAACTATTTAGGCCTATGGAAATTTAAGTACTGAGTCACTTTTTGTTTCTTTTGCGTGACACTATCACTAGTACTTCCTTTCGTCTGGCTCCAGTCTTTAGACCTATCTGGCATGGATACCCCTACCGAGAGAAATTGGGTAATTCCTGCCAGTGCAGCTCAAGCGATCATTGAAAAGCGCATTTATTTACACTGCGACAAATATAGTGAGATAGAGTGGAAATATTGTGAGGATCTAATATCTTCTCCGTTTCAATCTGAAAGATTTATGTTCCTAATAGTTCTAGCAATTAAAGCCTAACACTTAGCCTCCAAATCTCTAGCGGCTCCCTGCCTGATTAGTGTAATGTTTTATGTTCGCTCCCTGCAGTTTTGACGATTCACTCAGCTTCCCTTACTATTTTATTGAGTTCAAGCATTAATTCTTCATGCGCCTGATCCAAAATACTTATATCTTAATCAAGATGTAGCGTTACGAGTGTTAAATTTCACTTCTTTTCATTTTTTCACCTGAAACCTTCCCTCAGCATGTATGACAAATAAGCTAAGGATTGCTACCAGGCGAAAGTTAGTCACGTAAAACCCATTTACCGCTTGAATTATTTCATATCCAATTTCTGACAGCAAGGTCAATTATTTTGCGATACATTGATTTTGATTACAATTAATCTGTTCAATAAATGTTTTGTATGATAGAATTTAAACCTTCCGCGACGAAGCAAATTTCTCCTTCGGATTGCGAGGAGAGACTGTGAAGTCTTTCTGCATGGACCATTTTTTAAGGCATCATAGGAGTATGCCACTGCAGTACCCGAACTAATTCCCAGCCTTATTTTTCTCTTTTCCTAGGGACCAGGCCCTTATCTCTTACTCTGAGGGACCTTCAGGTCAGCCCTTTGCAGGTATATCCCAGTGGCATAGGCTCGCGCGGTGAAGATATTGTTAACACTCGAATTTCACTACATTTGCTTTTATTGAGTAATCAGAATTTTTTTTAGAAATCAACCTATTCTTTGTGTTAAACTGAGCTTCTGAGTTCAGCTGAGCTTTGTGTGTAACTATAACATCAATATTAATGAATTTAATTAACATATTAATTGCAATGCAGTGTTATGCGCTTATGAAGTGGAGTTTGATTCCACGTACGCCCCCGGAAAAATCGTATTTCCCTGAAATACATTAGCTGAGATGAAAATTATTTTCTTAGAAAAGCTCACTACCTCGCAAAAATGTGAATTATTTGCTATAATTTAGAAAATATGCTCCTCCACAAGCCATAAGTACTCACATGGCACTCCTCTGGAATTTCATCAGCATTAACGTTTTTCTCAGAAAAACCCATAATCCCATTCTCGTTCAAATTCCAAAATTACTTTTTTTTAATTGTAGTACCTCTTCCTACCAGTCTCAGCAGTTCTTGCCTTTGGCTCGGTTGTCGTACTGTGCTTGAATGCCTCTTCCTCAGTGCTGAGAAAAATTAGATTACCACTGAATTCGGGAAAATGTGTGACGTATGCGACGTTGCTCTTTGTGTTGTGCCGTGCTTCAGGGTATTTCATATTCTCTAATAATATAAGCGGGAAAGCAAAAAAAACATGCAATGAGAAAAAAATGCCGAAAATCTTGAAAAATAACAAAAAAAAACATAAAAAAAATACAAAAATATTTTTACTATCACCAATCATAAATCCGATCCAAAGCCGGACACGTACTTGTTAAACTTTGAAATGATTCATTTCGGGTGTAAATTATAAACTTATGGTGAAATTCTCCCCTTTAAATTAAAATATCTGTTAATATTGATGCTAGGAACTCGCTCAAAGTTTGTAAAGGAACATTGAAAAAGAAGGAGTTCAATTCCTACGAAGTGTTTTTTTGTGAAATCCGGAAGCAAATATTTAGCAAAATAACTTATTGAAAAATATTTTGACCCCGGGCCTATGTATCTTAAAGAGGATGCTTGGATAATATAGAGGTAAAATTTAGAGGTCCGAAGCTTAGGAGCGGTTCACTCTGTTGGAGTTAACAAGGCGACGGATATAATCGTTATCCCTTCGCTTGCGTCGGAAAATCTTACAGAGATAATAATGGTAATGTAATATATAATGAACAAATAACATCTATACTGAACCAAGGTTCCCCAATTGCGATCATTTTAACATATCTGGACAACACATTTAAAAACACCAATACCTAAGCGGGACTTGAACTCACGACTATCGCTCAGGCAGGCGACGATTTATCCTCGCCGCCACCTAGGCCGGCGAAATACACTTCGTTCATCCCCTTGGTCTGAAAACCAATTGACGGATATATTTGTCGTTAGAACGGGAATGGATTATGTGTGGGTTTGATTGGGAGGCGTAATTATTCTCCCTATTCTGCGAATCCGTTCGAAGTTGTTAAAAAAAGTATTACTTGTATCTGGAAGGTTATCAAACAGCGCTGTTTAACTTAAGCATTCCATTATCATTCAAGAATCTCTCCCCTTATTTGCGAGACAGTTTCCTACTATAGATGTTGAATTTTACTGTATTTGGTCTATAAATACATTGATATCGGGATTATTTTTTTAATTTATAATTATTTTCCAAATGGTACGATAAAATCAAATTTTATGAAAATGAATGTGATGGAATCCATAAGTTTGATATAAAATATTATTATGCCTTACCTGTGGGAGCAATAACTGCAAAAACCTAACTTGAAATGAGTCCTTTTTTTTAAGGCAGGGTTTTTTCAATCTGTTACAATTGATAAACAGCCTCTGTACCTCGGATTCGTGAGCAGCATCCAATATTGTGGAATGACGACTTTTATACTGTTACTATAAAATCAAGATTAGGATACCGTAGACTTAAAATATTAGTCACCCTGCTATGAAGGAGTGACATTAATTATAATCTAAGTAGGTGACAAGAAAACGCACCACGGCCACGTGCGTTCAGGAAAACAACAGACTACACTGACGGGGTAGAATAAACTTACATACTTCGTTTGACGACGTTAAAGATAGAAGATGTCCGATATTTATGAATGAAAAGGGAGGTTGGCGAACCGTTGTAGGTTGCATTGCGTAATTGCCAAGTGAAAAGCACGATCCAATCGGAATCACAGCTAAATTTCATTTTCCCTACTTATCTATAACAGATTTGGGACAATCATTGACATCATGTGTTGGCTTCGAACAATAGCCTCAGTTCGCAGTAATTCTGAGTATAAATTCCAAGGAGCCATTCATCGGCTTAAAGTAGGATTTTTTTATCTTCGAGGCCGCGAAAAAGGGGTAGCCACATCAAAAATTGACCGTGATGTCAGCTGACGATTAAGAAACGTAAAAGCCGTTGCTTGGAAAGGGCTACCCACTACAGTTCTAGAAAACATGGCAACATTATGATGGTATTCCCAACGATGTCGTTAGCATCGCACTACCCTGATAAATATATCTTGATAACGCGGCTAAATAGCTTCGTATTTTACGAAAATTACCGATTAAGGTGGTAAAAATGCGTGCAATAAACATCGAGGAGTAATGGCACGGATTTGGAATGGTTGACAACAGTCGGAAAATGGATCACCTAGCGACAGGGATGGAGGAGAGTGGGGCTAAGCCGAGGTAAAATTGCTGGAAAGAACCGGGAAAGGGGTTTAATAGCCAGTGAGGGTCGTTGGAAAAAGGGATTAGGTCTCACGCGGTCAGTGACTGGTTTTATTCGATTAATGCGTTGCGCAGAGCGCGTTAATAATGTTGGGATTTAGCGCTTTTCCGAACATCCAGCTTAAATAGTTCCCATCGCCTCAATTTGACGAAAAGATTTTTTCGTGTCATAAGTTTTTTTTTACGCTAGAGCTCTGCGTAAACTGATTTAGTATCCAATGGCTGTAGAAATTATTCTAATGGAAAATTGGGAAAGTGTTGGCCGTAAGTCCGTTTACCAAATTTCTTGCACTCTGTTGTAAACTTATATATTTATGACGGTTTATGCTAGGGTTGAAGAAAATTTGTTTTACCTCGCCATTTATTTCACCATTCTATTTATCGGTTATGCAGAGGGATATTATAGATTTAGCGTAATAATAAACGAATTGAAGCGAATTCCGATTAGACTGATTTTTTGTGCAAATTGATGAGCCTTTTATCAATTTACACCGTAAAAGACATATCCATTTCATACCTCTCGATATGATAACATGGTACAGGTAACCCAGCTTTTAAGGCACTAAAACTTTTGGTTTATTTGGCCTTTTGTCATTCTTCGTATATTTACTGGATGCATTACTCCTGTTAAAATGCATATAAGTAAATTAAATTAAATTAAAATCAGTTTTGAACATTAGCCACTTTGTGTCAGTAAGTTAGGACATCAGAGTGCTTCATGCATGTAAGTAACAAGTAGAATTCTGATATTATTTTTCATATTTCCCCGGGGAGTTGTGGGACCGTGTGATGCAAATGAGTTACAATGCAAAGCAACCATGAGAAACAGGTACTTAAATGGCATGCTTGGTGTACACTTTTTCGTTAGGGTTAAGAAAGTAGGTTGAAATTTGAGTGTGGACGATTTTTTCAATTCAACTTTAAGTGCCTACCTCAGGTAAAAGATTGCCATTGTGCCATTAGATTCTCTTTATTATTTAAAGTATTAATGTAGGAAAACATTAACTTTGTTCCTGCAGATAGAATATTTGATGAAGTAAAAGGCGGAAGTTGAATTTGAGTTCAACAACTTTTAAAAGACAATAGGTTACTTTAATTAGGGGTATAGGTCGGTGTCTTTGTAAAAACTGTTCTTGAAAATGAGTGGAGTAATCAGCACTTCAGTTCATCGCTCCTGCATGGCCAGTCGCTGAAGTTACTTTACCGGATAAAGGTGGAAATAAGAGGCCACCCAACGCAAAAATGAATAGAAATGTGGAGTTGTCTCCATATTTCTATTAATTTTTGCGTTTTAACTTTTTCCAAAAACTTTTACGGTACCTAAGGATTGCAGCCGTTAAGTTGCATAACAAAAGTTTTGACCAATATTGATAAGTAGATTTCAAAAACTTTTATCTAAAAGCGATATCTTTAATAGTTTCTGAGATACAGTCTGGGACAAATATGTCCCTGTGGACATCCTGTTCAGAGTAAGAAACTTTATTGTAAATTCGTTCAGAGTAAGAAACTTTTTTGATGAATAACTTTTTTAGACTTGCCATCGAATAAAACTTTAGAATAGAGTATAACTTTAGAATAACTTAGTATAATAAGTTTTTAATACGGTTCAAACCACTACCGCGGAGAATTATACTCAATTTTTTTTATTTTGTATTCACGAACGCCCACAAAAGTCTTAGAAAAGAATTCCACTCACGCGGGGTGAGCTTGTAGATCCAATTTTACGCGGTCGTTACCGTTATTTAAAATGCTAAATTTATTGCTAAATGCTAAATTGCTCTATTTTATTTCTTTAACATTTCCCCGGCGTCCTCTAGGTATTTTATAGATGCCAACTGTGCCTCACTGATTTTCTAAGCTTTCCGTCAATACTCCAAGTTGGTGATTTAATTGAAAAGTTTTGGTAAATATGGATGATTCATATCACTAACGATGAATATTAATTTATCACTAGAAGTATCACTAGAAGTATTCGAATACAGATTATATAAAAAGATAACGTCCAGCCCCATATTAATATGCTGCAAGAAATGATGGCGTCCAATCAGTCACCACCACATTATCACATTACATATCTGATGAACGTCTTATTAAAGTTACTTTAAAAATCCAAAATACCTGATATTTTTAGCGCTGGGGTTTAAGTTGGAAAATGTGACTTATTTAGAGGAGTCTTAAAGGTGTCTTGGTTGTCTTCGTAGTCTATTCTGAAAGAATGACTGATGTGAATATAATTGTTCCTTAGTGACTCAAACTGCAGGATCTAAGGCGTCGCCAGGTCAACACTGTCTATTCATTTGTTTTTTTTTTGTTTTCACGTTTTCCCTGATCCCTTCTCCCGTCGAGGTGCTAATGACTTCCCACGCACCCGAAAATAGTCTCATGTCAGTAAACAGTTTTACCATTTTTCACTTCATGAAACTTCCACACTACGCTTATGCATTTTGATAGAATAAAGTTTAAAAACAATCGATAATGCGTTTACACCTACGTTTGACATTCTTCTTAACAGATTAACTAATAAAACTCTATTGCTTGCACTGGAATCATCCGCTGATTGATTGGCTACTAGTTAATCAATAACCCAAGTTTGCTTTCGATATCCTTTTTTAAAACATAAAAGACGAACTATCGGAGAAATGTTATTCAGTGCAGATCTAGTACATTAATTATTCCCTTATAGTACTATTTTTTCTGAATTGATTGATGCATTTCAATTGTTGTAGTTAGACTAATTTGTAAAAAGAAAGAATACATAATGGTACATGCAGAAGTACCATTGACTTGTTTAATCAACACGGCGAGACAACGATCCTAAGATTGGTTTTCATGCAGCTCCTCCATTTTTTTAACCTTGAACGTGAATAGCAAAGCACAGACTAAATCAAGCCGCAGAAGCTCGTCGGAAGGAAAAATAAACGTGTCCTTATAACGTTTAGAGTAAATACGTTTTCATTAATAGATCCATTACTCTATCAAAAAACTGATGTAGCTGCCGATGATTTTTAACTATGATAATTTTAACTGCTTGCATATTGGTGTGCATAGCGAAGTTCATGTAGCGAATGCCTTTATAATTTGGGTCTAACAGTATTTATTTATCGAAATGTCCCGTGAAAATGCTGTTATTTGCTTTAAATATGGTTGCCTTGGGGTCGTGTTAGCCTAGTAAGTAGAGCGATTAGCTGCTGATCGAAATGTCTCTGGTTCAATTACCAGGTGAAACCCTCGGGCATCCCCAGGCAGAATACACGAAGTGCGAAGTTGCCGAGGGAAATGAATTGGACGGGGTCCGGGAAAATTTTTGAAAAATATGACATGCTTGGTAATACATTTTACATCATTTTGGTTCTAAAACTTTAACTTTAAGGAGATGCAGTTATTATATATGAAAACTTGACGATAGTTTTAAATATTTTTCTTTATTTTTTCGAGGGCTTGGGGGGGGGGGGGGGGTATCCATCCCTTTATCCCTGTTACGCCACTGAGACAATGAATAAGTGTAAGTGTCATCTTAAGTTTCCTGACACAATTACATGGTGAAATGTAAAGTTTTTTTATTTGTTGTCTCTTTTGAGTTGGAGTGAGCAGCATACCGTGTACATACCAGCACTGGCTGCGAAACATGTCCCTTGGTACTTGAGGATTTTACGAGGGGAGAAGAGGCTGTTTCGAAACGAAATTTAACTTGGACACGCGCCCCGCGCATAAAACGAACTCATCCCTGCATCCGTTTTATCTTCTTCGACTTGTTTGTACCTCTTATGTCTTTTTGTGCTTTGACATCTGTCTTCCTGGCCTGGAAGCAATTTTACTTTTTCCAAGGCCGTAGCCAGAAAATATTTTCGGGGGGGGGTTATGGAATAGTAAACAAACATAAAATTATTTTTACAAGATAAATAAAATAGCGTATACGGTAAAATATACATATTTATTATAAAACCTTCAAGGAAAATATAAAAATATTATAATAAAATTGAATTTAGCCCTCTAGCTTTCTTTGCAGCGAACAAATGCATTTACTCCTCGGTGTCGATGTCAATTCTGCGGTCCCTCAGAGGGCTCATAAGTCACTCACCTCTCTACTAATTCACAGCACTATTATTTCACACATTGTACTACAACTACACATACTCCACCTACAAATTCGCTAAGATAATTATTGACTTAAGTCGCATTGGACTACTAGATGTCCCTGCGCTGCTATATAATATCGTCGTTTGAGCACCAAGCGAGCATAAAGTATGTATTTAATTTTTTTCATTTCGGGGGGGGGGGGGGATCATTACCCCTTGACCCCCCCCCCCCTGGATGCGGCCTTGACTTTTTCTGAAACTATGTTCCACTGAAGAAAAAAGTGCCCCTGATTTTTAGTTGGTGCTTCTTTTAGGTATAGAATTATTATTTAATGCGGAAGCTTCTCATTTTTTTCATTTATTCTACCTTTTTTATTACTTTTATATGTGTACTGATAAAATAATGACTAAAGAAATTCGTTCAATGAGTGGGCGTTTGAAAAGTCTTCGCAGTCTTTCCATTATTTATTTTCTAATCGGTATAAAACATGAACGTATCTTTTCAGCTTATCAATACATTTTTTTAACTTTCTTCAGTATGTTTTCTGTTAATTTTGACCCCAAAATGACCTAAAATGCCCGGCTTTGGTTTTGTAAAGTCTTTGCCTGCTAAACAAAAAGTCGCGGTTGGTAGTACCACGTGGGTAGCTGTCGCCTATCCAAGGCAGGGATATCACATCTACGTACTACCCCGCAAGTCGCCTAAAAGGCGTGTGGCAGGGCGTACACAAACCATTTACACATAGAAAGGATGTACTCTAAGGAAATTACGTCTAACATTTATTAAAATCCTTTATGGTTTCGGTGAAAAACGAATTCCAATAACTACCCGTTCGACAAAACATCTCTCTTACTGTATTGCTTCTGTCGCACCTGGAAATATAGTGGGGCTCTAATATTATGTTCTCCGTGTCGCTCTTAATGATATCCATCCTCAATTGCTCAAGCAATAGCCTTAGTTGCTGCCTCCGAACATTATTGTTTATTGAATATTATTGCATTGTGTATTGAGAATTATTTTCATTGATGATTATAAATTAATGTTTGCGAAATATTTCCGATGAAAAATGCCCATTTTTTTCTTTTTTCGGGAGAAAATTAAGGTAAAACACTTATCGCAATGCATGAGTTTTTGAATTGCAAGCTATTTTGTATATTTTCGCCTGGAAGGCTTAACCGATTAATTAGTGCGACTTATAATTTGTTTAAAAGGTGCGCTGTCGAAGCTTGCTTATATATTTGCAGTTGAGCACGTAACTGCGTACAAAGTTACTTGTTTCATGCAATCTTTTCTCACATGCCTTGCTAGCGATGGTTTTCTATCCACTATATGATCTATTCTGTTAACATCGAAGTGATTTTTCAAATTTTAAACGAACGTCGCTAAGTGACGAGAGACCAAATAGGACCTATATCTATATCTACATCTACATAATACCCCGCAAGCCTCCTAAAAGGCGTGTGGCAGGGGGTGTTAGGACACCAGCCATATACACATAAAAAATGAAGTGCTCTAACGAAGTTGGGACTAGCGGTTATTAAAGTACTCTATGATTCGGGGGAAAAACGAATTCCCATATCTACCCGTTCGGCAAAACATCTCTCTTAATTTATCGCTTCTATCGGACCTGGAAATACGTCTTAAGTATACGTATAGTGTGGCTCTAAAATTATGTACTCTGTGTCACTCTTAAAGATATCCGTTCTCAATTAAAAATGTATCTATGCGTAAGATAGTAAGTTAATACCTATTTCCTCATTTCCATGCTTTTATTTGCTGTGGCTCTTTGAATCCGTAAAGCACGCTTACCTACGCGCGAAGACCTCTTGTCACCAAAGGTCATGTTCTCATTCAAGTGGGGCTTGACGCATAAAATTCTCTCACCGACTCTCTCGCGAAAGTTACGGGCACAACCATCGGTGCTGCGTGATTACGACTGCAGCGAGAGCAGCGGGTGAAGGGAGGCAGGTTAAGGGTTGGAACTAATAGGCAACGGGGCTCGTTGTCGAGTAGGGCGCGTAAATGTCAGTGGGTTGCGCCGTCGAGGCATTGACATGGTATTCGAGGGAGGCGAAGGAACGTGAGATCACCCATCTCTCTTTTGTGTTTCCATGCGCATCCTCGTTTCTGCTTGAGCTGCAACGCGCGGAATAACCTGGGGGCATAGAAACTAGGAAGAGGTAGGGAACGAATGAGGAAACACGTGCGGCAGAAGCACGCTGAATGATGGGCGTACGTTCACCTACGCATAGGGTCATAAAAGGTGTCCAACCAGGTTTTGTGTATCCTGATTCCCTTCTCCTTGCTCTTTCATTTGTTCACCCAACTCTCGAGATAGTATCCTCCCTATCAATTCAGGTATGCCTGTGCGAAGAAATGAGTGTCATTTACTCATTAAAAGTTACCTGAATCATAATACTTTGGGATTAATAGGATATCTTAAGGCATAAAATCTCTCTGGCAATGAATTTTATACATTATTAGCTAGCATAATTAATAAGTTTTTTAGTTTAGTATTAAGTAATTCTTGGAAATTAAGATGGAGTCATATTCGGATTTAATTATCCAATCCCTATTTTTCTCTTAACATCTGCCTGGACGTATTGTGGGACGAGTTAGTAGTTGTGTTTCGAATTTAGTCCGCTAAAAGGTGATTTTCGGTTCTAAGTTTGATTTCCATTTAAATACCCCGCCATGGATATCATTCAACCACTGTGTGATCATCACATTCGTTTCATGCATGTTTTAAGTTTTTAACATTCCCTGACGGTGGCACTAATTTTTTCCTTCGACTATATCTCCAATTTCAATGAGTAGTAACTGTTTTCCGTTAATTGGGTAGATTTATTTGCCCTATTTATTCACAGTCAGAAAATACGTAATGTTCCATGACTAATGTATACACATGTCCCAGATTCGTTGGCTAATGTGCCCATCGTCGAATAAAGTGATTTTCTCTGTCCCTGTTCGGCGTGCTAGTTATTGATCGCTCGTTCCGCTTGAATTGACTGTCATTTCATTTAAAAATTCGGTCATCCGAGCGAAATAATTCCGGATTCGCGAATTGGTGACTCATGGATCTATGTTCGCATGTGAATGAAACGTAATACAACTGTTCACGAAGTATGGGAAAGAGGATGAACATAACTTCTACGGAATGATGAAAGTAGCTTATAATTTGAAGAGTTCTAAATCCGGAATATAATTAATATAAGCCTCATTAATTCCCAAAGGAAGCAAAATATTGAATTTGAGCAAGTACCGACAACTCAATATGGATGATTATCCGGTAGAAGAGGCCGTAATTATTCATAAAATGGCTCTATTGTTGCTTTTCACTCGGAAAAAAGAATCATGGGGTCGTTTACTGCCGTCAACAAATGCATTAAAAGACTGGCAAGATGAATGAGTTTTCGCTTTAGATTTATATCAGGTAGACCATTAATTTTGTTTATTGTATGCAATGAATGTAATAATATTGTAATATGTGGACATTCATCGATGCATGTATCGATCCTTTTATTCTTTTTGCGGAATCAATACATTCCGCCCCTAAGGAGTCAAGGAGGTATCTTATTCGAATTGTTTAAATTTGCAAAAGGTTTACTCTCCTGTTGGCCATATGTTTCCAATTACATCTATACATTCGAATTGGCTTTTTATTTTTATGGAAGCAACCTTGATTCCTGGGTTTTATTTCATGGAGCCGTTGCATGAGTGTACAGAGCGGAAAAAAGGTCATTTATTGCGTTCTATGGCATTCTCAAGCTTTGTCATCAGAGTTGAAATAGGTGTACGTGACATTTTGCTACTTTTAAGTCTTCTCAATTAAATTTTTACCTCTTTTTCTTGTTATAATCTGGCTTGAAATTTGTTTTCGGGTCAAAATAAAGTAATGGTATTTCGATCGATATTGTGAAATACATTTTTGGTATTCAGTAAAGTCATTACAGACTATGAGCGTGGTAGCCATATGGGTAGGGTGCCGGGTTGCTAATGAAAGTAATGTCTTCCGACACATCAAACAAAGTCTTCGACGAGTGAGTTAACCAGGGCAAAGTAATCGGTCTTCCGTGTCCTGAATGTTTAAATTCACGTGCCTGTCTTCGATAGGGCTGTGTTCTACCCTCACCTATCCCAACCGACTTCAGTTCAGTCACTTCGGGTGCAGTCACTTAGTGAGCGAAAGATAAAATTTCTTTTTTTGGACTATACTGTTCTTCAGTACCATTGTATGATGCTCTTCCTCCGAAGTTTCTGCCAATTGCTCCATGTAATAGCTTTTATAATGTGAAGGATTGATAGAGCGCTATTCTTCGGTGAGCAGAAAAGCTGGGTCAAGAAAATAAAGGCAATTTTTTTCTGATGTTTAAGGCCTTTGACCGGAGCCGCTGAGTATGCCAGGATGGAATTTCTTTTTCGTTTGTTTACACATTTCTCTCTTTGCCGGAAAATATTCCCGCCGCGTATTGTGCTTCCTTTGAAAGAGAACTCGTCTCGTTAGCGGAATTTGCTTCGCTGCTGCGTGCGTGCGAGTCCTTTCCACCGGGTCCACCCTTTTTACATTTTCCCCGCTCCACAGCCACGCCTCTAGTGAGCTTTCGTCTTTGTGCCACGCACGCAGTATTTTCCCCTGCGTGTTTCGACCTCACCCAAGTGGACTGGCGCATCTTCTTTCGGGGGAATGGAAAAAAAAGGATGGAAGTCTTTTGTCCGCGAGAAACTGTAAAACGGAGCTAGGGCGAGGATTGCAATCGGATAGCTGGACATTACTGTTGGCATCAAAGGACGAAGATGTGCTTTGGACTGAAATGTTTTTTTTTATATATATTTTCAGGTCTTCTGCAAACTGATCGTAAAAGCGTCTTTTATGGATTTAAATGAAGATTTTGTTCAGACAGGTCTATTAAAATATCCTGAACAACATGGCCTCGCTACAATATTTTATCTTAATTTTCCAAAAAATATCTCCCTCTGACTGCATGACTCTGCAGTAATGAACCGGTAATATTTTTTCTGAACTTATAAAATTTTTTATGCGGCAAAAGTCATTCATTAACCCTTTAAAACGCAATATTGCTTCTAAGCAACATCAAAACTGTTTAAATTTTCAGCTGTATTCAGAAAATATCCTAACTACCCATTATTTTGCTGTGTAAATTTTAATAATGAAACATTTAGCTGCCACGATAATTATAATTGAGTGTAAAATATTCAAGTTTTCAGAATGAAAAATCTTGACAACTGATTTCCTCCAGAATAAGCTCTGGGTCAGAAAGGGTTAACTCTACTAAAATGGGGCTTCTACTAGTATTTTAAAATGCTCATGTCCTGAAAAAACAACAGAAATCACAGTATTTACGAAAAGTGACGTCACCTATTCGCTGATAATTAAAATTCAAAGTTGCAGAATAGCTCCATATGATATTATTAACTCCCATTAAGGATAATATAATTTTATCGTTAATAATTAGTAAAGAATTTTCAATATAGGTAGAGTTAAATGGCAAGTCAGCTCTCCTAAATTTATTGCCAGTTTGCTTAAGTGCCTTCTCAAAATGGCTGAGGAGAGCTGTTTATTTTATCTCGCTGAGATTCTCTGAGATAAATTCGGTTCTTAGCGCGGATTGGTGGAGCGTGAAATCGTAGGATTTGGATTGGGAGAGAGGAAGACGGAAGTTTGAGCGGGCCAGCGACTTCAGACCACCCCGCTCCTTCATGTTTATTTTCCCTCTCTGATGCGCCTTGGAATGATTTTGCCGTTGATGATTCATGGGTGCAGTAAATATGATTACCCCGATCTGGAACTCTGCCAAAGCGACACTCCCCTTCGTTTCCGCTGTGATCAGCCGAATTTGTTCCATTTCTTTGCTGAGTAATTTGATGTACTTAGGAAAAATTTTAGTCGTAGTGAAGGCCATCACTTTAGATTCTGAGTGAATGCGAGTCCCTCGAAATCTTTAGCTTTGGCATCTTACTCTAAAACGTGAATTGATCCGCATTAATTTTAACCTATGTAAGGAAGCTAATTCCCTTTTTTTAACTTCATTGGCGCTTGAACTTTAAGAAGTGCCGTATTTTAGTTTTTTTTCTCATTGCTGGGAACAATTATCGAGGCTCGAAATTTTGGATTTTTCTACGACTGTCACCCTCTGCACTTCAACTCTCAGATTGGTTTGAATGGGTTAGGGTAGAGCTCACTCATACTAAGCAATCAGGTGTGAGTTTGCGGTAGTCTTTTTTTACTTGGTAGACTCTGCTCTGTGACAATTGTTTTTGGTCTAAAGGCTCACTCTAAATCTGTTGGACCCAGAACCCGTAGACTAAGGCTAGTTGCATAATTTTGACCATATGAGACACCGGTCTCATATGGTCAAAATTCAATTTCCGGATTGGTCAAACCGGACCATTTCAATGGATAAGGAACCCAAAATGTGATTTGGCCGTTTATTTTTAGTTTAAGGATAAGTGGTGGGAATGTCGGTTCCCATTTTTTCAGCTAATAGTTTACATCTGCGGGGTCTTTAGGTCAATAATCGTTCCAGCTTGCTTCTTCCATACCTTCCTGGTCCACTGAAAATTGTACATCTAGCTGGTACACTGGTGAAATAAATTACCACATGAGCTATGTGCACGCTGGAGGAAATCCTAAAAACCTATGTCACCTATGTTGAATTAAAACTTTTGGGCTATGTCGCCGCGTCAGATTTTGGGTTGCCCCAACGTTTCCCGACCGATGCTGGTCGCTTTATCAAGGGAATCTTCCCGATGAATCTGACGAGCACCCGCGAAAGTTTTAACGAAGAACTATGTCACCTATATGAAATATAAATTATTGTTCGATAGAGGCTAACTTTTAAAGCGGCTGTTCCCTCCTGAAATCTCCTGAAATATTAAAGTCTGTTGGACGGAATTTTTTTTTTATTGTATTTTAGCATAATGAATCTTTCAGAGCATAGTTTTTCTTTAACGTTATAAAATATATTTATTTTTATTCCTATGGTCGATTTCACTGTGCCGCAAGAGTTAAAGGTTACATTCAAAAGTCTGGAATTTAAAACGGAAGCAATTCTGTCAAATTCGCTGAGGTCGCTTTAAAGACAAGTATTAGCAATGCATTTAAACTTATAACTTTTCGTAAAATTAGCATCACACTTTGGGGTGATTTTAAAAGAAAGATAAAGCTCATGTGTCGCCATCTATCATTCTTTTGCATAAATATCAGCAAATTGTCGCACACAAGGTATTATTAAATCGAGTTGAATTGTTTTTCAACCGCATCGGTATCTTCCCAGTATTAACTTCTCTATTCGATTTATATTGTAACGATACACGCCTGCTTACCGTGCATCGTCGAACAGAGATCACGATCCTTATTCTTAAATTTACGTGCGTTCTGCGGCTCGCGGTCAAGATGGGAACTCGGAATAAGGACGCAGCTTTGAATGCAATGGCGCAGCAAGGAGATGAAGGACCTCGTACACAGCGTTTGAATATCATACACATGTATTAAAGAAAGAAAAATGAACACTTTAATCCTTGAACACTAATGAGAGATGGGGGTGATGCGTACTTAGGCAAGACATAAATGACATACTGCCAAAACGAAACGAATATGCCAAAAATGATGAATACGCAAGAAACAAAAAGAAAGATATCTTACACCTAATATATGAGGGATGAGATGACTACTGGAATAAATGCACAGAAATGAGCAAAAATGACACTGAACATTTCAAGAATCGACATGACACGGGCACTCGTTATCTTGCTCTAATTGCGACCAAATCCACTGAACTTCATTTTAAGACAGATTTAGGTAAAGTTCGTTGCTTTACTTTAAATATTACAGGCTCCACGTTCTGTTTTATCAAAATGAAACTCACGTCGATCCTAATGGACTGACGAGAACGGGAGAAACGTGATACAATGGAGACGGTCTTTAGACCGGGAAAGAATGACGTGAGTTTATCTGTGAGACCACTAGGTTATTATGATGACACACGTGCACACTGGGGACTTTCTTCGAGGGCATATGGGCTGGCTGGAGCGGGGGAGGATCGGGATTATTTCCCTGTCCCGGGAGAGGGTTTAGAGTACTTAAGTGTCCAACGGCGGGTCCGAATCGTGGTCGCCGCATCACGATCCGTCCACCGCGGGGAACTTCATCCCGTGGATCCTCGGACGTTGTCGTGATGTCTTGACGAGGCGAGGACACTTTCTCGTCCCTCGACTGCACTCTGCGCTCTCCTCTCCGGCACGCCTTCCCCGTTGTCGCGTTCCACGACCTCCGACATGCCGTATGCTCGTCTTCAGCGGCCTCGTTCTTACTGCGCCCCCTCGGCACGTTCACCGCGTCACCTCCGGTCTCCGTCAACTGACCCACACTTGGTCAGTCTCTGCCTCACACTCTTTAGCAGAATCCCATTTCTGCCCAGTACCGGGCCTTACATACCCATTTGAACATAACAAAAGACATACTAAATGATACCAGACGAGAAAAAAGGTCGCTCATTACTTGCTACGATCGCGCGCCAACTTGAACAGGGAGAAGGGCAGGACACGAACGCGGAATGAGCCGTGACGAGGCTTTTCGTCACAATATACATATTTTTTTTATCTCAATATGTCTTCTTACGTCATTCGCGATTAGAGCTAATATAAACGTACGAAAATTGCGTGAAAAATATAGCCACGACATTGGTCGTACCAAAGTTTCACGGTAATTGGGTATGGGTACTGCAACCTCGCGCTAAATTCTCCCCACGGATACTTTATTCATCCCTTCGGTAAACCAGCCCTCGCCCGCAGCATATTAAACTTTTTGCCGTCCCAGCGTGAACGAGAAATCAATTTTTGCATCCTCACGTGTTAGAATCACTGGTTCCATCGCCATCATTATTCAGCAGTCCTGAATATCGCTCGTAATTCCCCAAGGTTGTACGAAGCTGCTCCGTCACCTTTCATTGTTCAACTTCGGGCGATCATATGGAGTCATCTTATTCATTGCGGCCCTTCATTAATCAAGGTAATTGGACATGAGTGACCCGGAACGCCTTGAGGGGAAAATCACTCCATTCAAGCGAGTTAAATCAATCAACCCGCTTAGATTCGAGCAGGTGAAGCTCTGGATGATTCCTGACGCCTGCGCCCTTGCGTACCAATGCAGCTTTTCTTTCTTTATCACCGTGCCAATTAGATCTTACGAATCATAGATCTAGTTTGAGGTGCCCGATGGATTGCTTTTTCCCATCCACCCTTACTTGCACGTTTTCCCCCGTCATTACCCGTGAAGAAGAGTGACAGGCATCTTGCAGTTTTCCCGCTGGTACTCCTGCGACTGATCCTCGATTATTCATCAAGAACGTTAAATTACTGCCATATTCCTATCTGGGCTAATCTACTCCAGTGGATATCTTATCGTCTGCCCCTTCAGTGTCAATCCTGTTTCTCCCTCTATCTTCTCAATATCCATCGTTAAAATTCTATACTTCCTTCCTTCCCCCTCGTGGAGTCATGATGATTATGCTATACTATGCCGTTTTCTAGCTAAACCATCCGGAAGACATTTGTCGCTCACTTATTAAGTAGCGTGCCTAGTTCCTCTTAGTTAGTCTCTCTTGGTTATATTCATGTTTTGAGAGCGTATTTCGCAGCCTTTATTATTTTTACAGGGATTAACAGGGTATAGAATCGAATACAATATTTATTTCTCTCATCTCCCATCATTTTCTCTTTGTACTCTACTTTGGCCAAATTTCCTTACCACTTTCGCGTCTTTCACTCGTTTTTCCATCCTGTACTCAAGATATGTCCTATGATCCTATCCTGTCCTCAAGATATATGATATGAGTAGCTAGGTGTGGTGGCTATATTCATGGCTTCACTTTCCGTTGTTAGCCCTAAATCCCAGCGATGGTGCATCATTTTCATTTACCTACTGTCTAAGTATTTGAATTTTGTGTGGAGGTTACTTCAAGCGCAAATTTCATCCCTCGAATTGGACGTTAAGCCGTGGTCCCCTTGGAGCCTTACATTAAGAGCAGGTCAATGCAGACGCCGGCCTTCCCTCCACCATAGCCTTCCTGATGGTGAAAATGGCTTGAACTGTAAGTCGCCACCTCCTTTTATTATCATACCTTTGTCATGAAGCTATATTACTTTTCATTTGGTTTCCACCTTAATAAGTTTGGCGTGAAACGAGATTGTATTTTAGTCCTCATTGCGGTGTAATATCTTAAATTAGTCATGCTTGTTAAGTGTACATGTTTTTTGTTCTCATTCCTTCGTGTCACTGACACTGATTATAATCGGCCCCAGGGATTAATTTCAATGGAATTGCATGTTTTGTTCTGGTTTAATAAGATAGGAGATGATAGGACTCTGTTGGTAGCTTAAGTAAGGCTTTTGAATGCAGAAAAGTTGTGGATTTCAACTGTGGAAGGCTATTGAAATAAAAGGTAGTTGCACTTTTCAACAATTATTTGAATGCGATCGAAGCGTTCCGGCTCACAGAGCCATCATCTGGTACAAGACAGAGTTGGTACCCTTTCTTTGGTAGGGTTTCTCTTTATCGGGATTGAGATTAGGAACCCTCTAAGTTTCGGTAACGTCGGCAACCGTGTAATAATGGGTGCTGTGATAAATATACTTGGCTTTTCTGGATGGTACAGGCCCGAAAAAAACGGATAATACTCGTTGATTTCTATTTAATAGCCAATGAACAGCTTATGTAGGGTGCCTGTGATATCCCAGGGAGGGCCATTTCATATGAGGGGGTGAGTGCCAAGGAAAAATAAGAAAACAAACAGGACGAAATAGATATTTATGGATGCATTTGATTTTACAGTCCATGTCAGCACAGAACAGAGACTCACTCATATCCCTAAGCCACCAAGCTTTAGTTTATTCATTCTATCAATTTCTGTACCTAACTCTGTTTAGATAAAAATCACTTGTACCTACCCCATGGCTCCAAAACCCTTCTTATGAGATAGTACCTTTGGTTGTTTGTTTAAGTAAAAAACTCTCTGTTTCAGACTTCAGGCAACATTAGTACGTGGCTATACCTTGTCGTTCCGGGCGTGGCAGTGAGGACAGTAAAGTCACTCGTAAGGTATTCATCATAATGATGCTACTGCATCCAGTAAAAATTATACTGACAATGAGATAGAGGGAGTTAATTATAAAAAAATATGAATGAATATGAATCTATAAGAAATGAGACCCGCTTCGAGAAAATCTTACTTGTTGCAGTCCCTGTCTATTTTCTGGTGCAAATTTTGTGAAGTAATATGAATGTAATTCAGCCGAAATTATCCTTTTCGATTCATATGATAGAGGTGGATAGTTGCAATAAATAGGTTGAAATAAATGAAATTCTATCATCAATATCGATATAAAGCCGTTGGTGATGAAAAAAATGGCGAACTTTACGGTGCATACAACTTTTGAGTTCGCCGATCTCTCAAATTTGAGACTCAATCAATCTAAACTGAACTCTGACCGGGACAATGAAAGATAGACATGTCGACCAACCAAGGCTTTCCTGCAATGACCACATCACCCGTTAGTTTCCTGCCAGAACAGAGTTCGGCGTCATCATTCCCTGCCGACCAACGCGCCGCGCAGTGGTAAGCGTTGCGTACTAGTCGTAGCCGTGTCTCGGTGGCGGTATTTGTCCAACCGCCAATTTCCTCATCCCTATCGCACTTTTATTTAGATTTTTATTTTATTCCGTTGGGGATGAACTCTAGCACGCACACCCCTTCTTCTCCACCCTTTACGCGAGAGCCCCCCCCCTTCCTCTTTTAAAGGTTTTCCCCGCCCTGAATCTGGAATTAGGTGGCACAATGGAGGGGGTGGGTTGGCGGGTCGCGGGCATGACCACAGTCGTTGAAATTCAGGAGCTACGAGTTCTGAAGAGCGCGGGAGGGCTTTGCGTGGTGTGTGTGGCGGGCGCGCGGATGGAAGTTAATAATGTAGCGGCCTTTCTCTCTTCTCCTCCCTCTTTCCTCCCTCCACTTCCTCCCTATCTGTGCACCTAAACTCCTACTCCTGTTCCTATATCCTTTTTCCAGGAAATTTCCTCTCGCAGTTTTCCCCTTTCTGCCAAACCACTCAAAGTTTTTTATCATTCATCGTATTTTTTTCATTATTCGATCTGTAATGAATCCTTCTTTTTATAACGTTTTTATAAACCCGCTTTGTTTTTGTAATCTTGTCAAGGTCAAATCTTGCAACTCAATTTGCACCCAGCCGCCTAGTGGCAACCTAGGTACCAGCGAGGCAAAGTCCTCAGCAGTCTAACCGAAGGCCGCGGGTTCGAGTCCCGCCTGAGTAGGCTGCTATGTAGGGCATTAACCAGTTATTCCCCATTCTGTATACGGGGCTTTTGACTTCGTTTTTTTCATATATTCCGATTTATTCTGGCCTAATTAAGATATTTAAAGTATTTTCGTCATATTATATGATTTTCTCGGTGTTTCGTTTACGCTCCGGCAAATAAAAATAAAAAATTCTGTTTTCTCTTGTCTTGACCTTTTTTAATTAACGATCAAAAATTCCTGGAGTCCAGAATAAGACAAATTTCTGGAGACCTATACTCCAGGAATTTTTAATTATTAAAAATAAAAACAAATTTTAAAACTTAGGTTGCATCTTTTATTTTTCATCGTGATTCACATACTCAACATCTTCGCCGGGAGTTATCAGTATCCCTTTGGATGAAATGCCCATTTCTGCCTTGACGGACATGCTGGGGTATGTCATTTTTCCTAGTGTGTCCCTCATTTGAGCGCTGATTTTTATGTCAAACGCCATCATTCATCAAAATATAATTTTATAAATGAAAATGTTGGTGGAAATGACGAAATAATAACTAGAGTCACTCAAAAAGTCAGTAAACCGAAGGAAAAAATATTCGTAAATAGAGGTTTGTTCTGAGAATTAGGACTCAATAATGTTACGTTAACGCAACGCTGGATATTAATGGGTTAATAATCCTTATTTAAGCCAAGCACTGCCTGCTAGCAGCTAGCGCCAGAACCAGAATGACGTCACACGGGCTTTTATAAGCATTCATACTTAGGCATCATGGTTTCGCGCGCTAGAAAATTTTCACTTTTCTTTTTATCACAAAAAATAGATTTCGTCATTTAAAAATATAAAAACCAGAAATACGTACTCGAGGAGTAACAATCTTTCTACTTAGGCAATTGAAAAAAACAAGAAACCACCCATTCTCGCACACATGTGTAACGGATTTGAGAATTTGGGTTACCGTATTTTAATTTAATTTGTCAGCACGGCTTTACTTTAATGAGAGATTATCGATGACTCATGAGCAAACCTTGTCTAAAAGGACCAAATTTTCTAGTTCTCGCACACTTCATCCTCCGATACATCTTTTCATATCTTTCTTCTGTCTCTAGATTGCTTGGATTCCTCTTAATTGTGTCCATATTTAAATTGTTTTGAAAAGCTCCATCGCGTGGACGCGAGCAATTTGATTCGATTTGTCCGACATAGCGCCATGGCAACCGGCAGAATTCCCGAAGCTGACCTTTGAGTGATGCTCCGTTCGAAGTGGACTGAAGAGGGAATTGAAAGCGAGGTGGACGCGCGTGCAATCCTGTTATTCGGCGGGATGGCCCCTGCCTCGACATCTGCTGACTCTCTTCTATTCAGCGGCTTAATTTGCCCGGAACGATGCTCTGCACTGCCCCACGCGTCTCTCTGCCGTACCGATCGAAATGCTCGCCTAAATGCACCACACGATGCCAAGGAGATTATATAATTCATTTCGCTCAATAATAAAACCGATTGAAGAATTCGGGTCGCTTACTCAGCCCCAAAATCACAATTCACTTCAGAGCCTCAAAGGCTTTCTTCATAAATTCCCGAAAACTATCCGTTTGATTTCATATATGATTATTTTCACAATACCTGATTGTTATAGAAAAAACCAATCACATGGTTAAGATTAGGGAAATAAAGTGAAAAACTACTAACTTTGGCCACAATAGTTTAGCTCTGAGTTAGCCTCGGTCAAGGTAAAATTGACTCTGCATGCGTTGTTCATAAATAAACGTTGCTACCATACACAGATAAGCGTGAGTGAATAGCTAGATGATTTAGGCTGGGAGTCGCTTTGCCGGCTGATATGTGTTAAAACTTATTTTTTTGGTTGACTATTTCCACATCGAATGCTGCATATTGGGTATACTCAGCCCCTGCTAAATGCCATTTAAGCGGCTGGTCGGACATTACGTAGATAACTTATGGTATATCTTAACTTAGCAAAAACTATCTATTTCATTAAATATTTGGGCATGCCGACTCATGCATTAATTACTTACTACATACTACATTTACTTTTCATTTTTCTATCTTTAATGAGCAATTTTATTTTCATGGTAGCATACACGTGCCCTTAACACACTCCATATTTTATGATCTGACCGCGTGTCTTTGTCCTAAGTGCTTGGCCTGTTTCCGGCTAACGGGCGCGTATTTGATTAAGGCTGGAATGAGTGTTAAATGCCTAGTGTCACCCCGTGCCACAAACCCTCGTGGTGGCTTACACGGTACCTCGCAGATGTGGATGAATCCATATCTGGCAGGTGAAAAGCTTGATAGTGCTTCTGTCAACTAAGCGGGTTCAATATATCGGCCAAGGCATGGGATTCAATGTCATCAAAAAAGGAAACTCTTGCGTTCACCCGAACCGCAATCAATGTGTGGTTATGAGTATAGGGATGGAAAAAAATGCCCTCCCATGGAACAACATGTGCCGAAAGTGAAATAATTTTGCAAAGGAATGTCGAAGTATTCAAAATGCGATTCGCGATCTCACTCAGTTCGTGCGCTTATTACACTCGGCTCACTCCAAGCACTGGGAACGACGGGAGAGTTAGCCATTGGAGTTAGCCATGGCTGATAAATTCACCTGCAGGAATTCTCTGGAGGAATAGAACGTCAGAAAAGCCAAGGTTAACGTATGAAGGCACTTATTCATGCTGGCGCCATTATTACCAGCTGAACTTCCTTGATAACTTACCCCCGGTGATACCCAGGTTTTCGTCAGCATTGTGACGATATATGAGGCATAATGTCCCCGAGCCATAATTTTGTATAGCATGAATACCTTAGTTTTCTCGTGTCCTCCAATGCGTCACGGAGTCTGCTGTTATTTCACATATAACTCTAGCATCGACGTCGTGGTGTTCGAGACGAAGATAGCCTGATTACCTTAGTCCTTGAAGCCTGTGTATATCCTTAAGAGGTTCATCCCCGTTGATTAGTGAGGAAGTAATGGATTATTCGAGTAAATGTTTTTAAATTTAAATGGAAACCCTCCAGAATTGTGACTAATATTTTAATGGAATTATTCTTACTTGAAAAGAATAATTGTCGGTGATATGTGGGTTTAACATGAACAATAATATTCAGCACGAATACAAGGATCAAGAACTTTGCTATTTCCACATAATATTTTATTAGCACCGACCATGGTTTCGTTACAGAGTAACATTATCAAGGTTATCACCTTGATAATGTTACTCTGTAACGAAACCATGGTCGGTGCTTATAAAATATTATGTGGAAATAGCAAAGTTCTTGATCCTTGTATTCGTGCTATTATGGATTTCCACCAAGTTACGCCCTCTACGATTAATTATAATAATATTCAGGTATAACTATGAGTTTCACCTAGGAGTACCATTAGTCAAACCCTAAATACATCCATGAAATAGTTCATCCATTAATAAGTTATTTAATTTTGCAGGATGAATACCGTACATTTAACTAAGTAAGATTTATTATGTTGTTTTACGCGTGAGGTAAACTGAAATTGAGCATGTTATTAATAAAGGGGTAGTGTTTGGACAAATATGAAATTTTTAACCCTGCGTATCGTTGCCAGTCCGAAATGTAGCTTCACCAACGTCGTCTGAAAGACATCCACATTTATTATTACATATATTTTACATAGTCATTTTAATATTTTTGCATACCATTCGTTTAAAGAACATTCCATTCTACGGAAAAAAATTGGGATAACATTTATTTTATAAGGATGAGTGTATTTATACATAATAGTATAAATTATTGCATTGCAGCTCCATGCAAAGAAATACAAAATGGTGTAGCTTAAACGACATATAAAGGCTTTTTTAGAAGAAAAAAACCCACAATTTACTTTTATGAGCACTTATGAAAAAGTTTTAAATGTACCTCTTTGTTGCCTCAGGCAATTCTATATTAAATTGCGTAGCTTAAAGGAGATTGATAAGAATATTTATGTAACAAATTAACCTCAAAATATATTTGCATGTGCTAGCATTAATTTATTAAGAATTAATATTTTACGTTTTCCGAGCCTATCGGTTTCTGCAACCGGAAACCACCGCTGTTTCTGTCATCAAGGAGAGGTTGCTGGAAGGAAAAGGGGCGCCGTAGGACAAAAGCAGTGGAAATCCGAGATGTATGAGAAAGAGGGTGGAATGGCAGGGTAGAATTTGTATCCAAGCTGGGTGGAAAATCATAATCACGGATGCGGCAAGCCAACGTGTCGTCCCACACTCGGGTGAAGTGAGCGGCGCTCCGGCGTACGTGATTCCCTTGCTAATTTCCCCATCGGCGGGGGTACCTCAGGGCTGCGGACTAGGCCCCACGCATTTCCTCATCCCCCCCCGACGCCTCTCCATCATAACACATACACACGACCCTAATCTCTTTCCGTCTCCACATCGTTTCTCACTTCAATTCATCTCTTCCCTTTCGCTTCTGTGTTTCTCTCTCCGCTCGTCCGCATTTTCCCCGTACACGTGTCCGCTTTGTGCAGCCTTCTCTCTTTCTCGGCCGCGCCGTAGTTATCGCAAAAGCAAAACGACTCGTCCTCGTTTGATGTACTGACGATGGATGCGCTCAAAGCACTATTATACACTCGTCGTTCCGCCTTTCGTGCTACATTTTTATGTACCCACTCTCTTTTCGTTTGTTTTGGACTAGTTCCAGGATCACGTAAAATGCTTCCGAATTAATTGTCCCAGCCGTCTGTTGGGTGACGATGAGCAGTAATTGACCCCTAGGCATTTAGTTAGTTGGAATCGAATTTGTAAACTAGCCTCTAGAGGTGGAATCTTATTTTTCGGACTGTGGAATGATACTGCTTTTTTGTTAATATTAGATAAGTGATATAATTATCAAATGAGTCTGAGTGAAATGTATAAGCACCCTAATCATTACGGCGTCATCGTGTAAGATTCCATCAGAATTTGAAAAAATCAAAAACATTTTTTAACTGGACGCATGTTTATAACAATGGAAAAATCACTTCCTGGATTAAATTTGTCTGAGTAATGCTGCTTCCAAGTAGACACGCATATAATTTGCCAGATATTGAGTTTGAATATTTTTCCATTAGAGTTGAATTTAAAAGTTGGTTATTCGTACTCGCATAACAATTTATTTTATTTTAATGTTTTCCTTACGTGTATTTTTCAGATTTTAAATGAGTAATATGTATTTTGAATATATGTATGTTTCATAGTACGCATCCTTATATATGCAAAAAAGGCTTTTTTTAATGTCCATCATGGGTTACCAGAAAAGTTATGCATATGGTGATTTATTTAAAGGAAGTTATTAGGATTTCAAACGACAATGTTTTTAGAAGAGAAGGATCTATATGAGTGGGGGATTCTCAAGCATTTCATCACTTATGTGTGGATCTGAGGTTATCTTAGATCTTAGCAGAATTTCGTTCCGCAGACCAATTACTAGTGCTGACTGAGTTAATTCTCTTTAATTTTTTTTCCTACATACATTTAATGATCATAAAATCGGTTGACCCTATTGCTGTGTTGAGTAAATTTTACTGGTCCGCAACATAACTTATTTCAAATATCATTCGTTGGTGTTTTACGAAAATTTATTGAATTCAGGTCAAAGGCTGCGCTTTAGGGTCTATTAAAACATTAATATTTTTGGGATAATAATTTCCGTGTGCGGGAAAGTTATCTATTTTTTTTCAGGGACTCAGGCACGATTTCTTTTTTGTAATCGGACAATATGACCAACTGCCGCGCGAGCCTATAATTATAATACTTTGCCAGAACTCCGACGAAATTCAGAGGTCCATAGCGTATGTGGTGAAGAAATCAAGGGGCCAAAATCCATTTAAGTTCCGTGTAGTAATGAAACCTTACCGGTCATGGTTGTAAATTGCCGTAAGATTTACACCCAAGGTGGTTTGTTCACTCCTCTCCCTCGCTTAGGACCTTTTTCTTCATGCTTGCTATTGTTTATCAGCTTTCATTGAAGTAGTTCTTTTCTTGGTGCTGTTCTTATTTTAATTTCTATTTACATTTGTAACTAGTATTCCCTTCTGCTATGTCAGAGTTTGTTTGCTGTTATTTTTTTCATCTGCGGAATCGTCATGAGTGTTTCATATCAATTAGTTTTATATTTTTGTTCTTTTATTGGTTTTAATCCTTAGTCTTGCTCTGACTGTTATACGCTCATTTTTATCCTTGTTTAGTATATCTTGATTGAAATTATATAGTTATTCTGTTGTAAATCCATTTATAAATTTCACCTATCACTAAGGTTAGTGACATATCTTGTTTACGAAGGAAGCAGTACCTTCCCCTCCTTTCATGACTCATGGAGACCTACTCTCCTTCCTAGATGTATCTCATATTCGTGCGAATCTATAACGTTACAACCGGCGAGGTGTTAAGACCTATCCAACGATTGCCGCGCACTGGTCGAGTTTCACTTTTTTTCGAGTGCAAGGTCGCGATTATTAATTATTGGTTTGTGTTATTCGTTATTGAGTTTTTCGGAACATAAATATTGCCTCTTTGATTTTTGTGTTCGGTTTTGTTTGTCTTTTGTGGAGTTTTCCCTCATTTTCGCCCCCGTTGTATTGCTAATTTTAATAATTTCATTTAAGATCCTTAAGTCGCCACTTTCTCCTTATTTCATTATTTGGAAACCAATATGTTGCATTAACTTTTTCTTTCCCTTGAGTGATTCGTTTTTTATTTTATATTCTTATTTCCTTATTCAAGCAAACCATCCTTCTCTTTTTAAGTGTACGTACCTCCGATTATCTCTACCAATACTATCGCTGTTTTCGTTCCGAGATCCTCCCTTATTCCCCTTAGCATTTTTCCTTTGCTTGATCTCTTTTGTCCTGATATCCTGTCCTCTTTTTCCCTATTTTTTATCCGAGCTCTTAGTCCTCACGCATTGCTTTCTCTCTCTTTTAAACTTTGCTTTCCTCCTCGGTTTTGCCTTGAGAAGAAGATTTCTCCGTGTCTCTTGCATCTGCCTCTTTTTCGGCCATAAATTCGCGCAAAGTACTCTAGGTACTCTTCATGTTCTCCAGTCAGTTGATGTACAAAAAGAAAAGAAAATATCCGGGGGGTGTTGAGAGCATAGGGTAGCTGTATTTAGAATGCGGTATTGAGATGAAAATGCGCCTCCTTCTTGAAATCTTCGTATTTGGGCTATCATCCATTTCACGAGAAACTTATGAAAAAATGTTTAATTTTGTTATGTTTTCACAGTTCAGAAATGTATATGTTAGCCAATTAGTGTTGGCGTCAAAATAATATGCCACTGTACTTGGCAAATTTATATCTGGGTTTCAGTGAATGCTAAAATAATGAATGATACGTCATTTTAAAGGAAATTTTATTTTTAATTTCGATGTATTTTTCATGAAATATTAAAAAATGCAGCCATGCTAGTGCAATATAAGACTCCGCGTACCGTAAAAATAGCCGTTTTGTCAGCTTCGTGAACTTTGTAACTCAGCCTATGGAAAACTACAGCTTCTAAGGCCAAAGTTGCTTCAATGGCTATCATATACTGTGAAATATTTTATTGTAGTGTAGTAGGAAAATGAATGATATTATAGTGTATTCTAAAGCAAAAGGATTCTTCAGGGTTTAAATTGTCGTATGATTACATGCACTTCTATTTAATTACCATTTTCTTGTTTTGAATTTCATCGTATGAAAATCTATTGTTTGCGTAGTTTGAATAACATCTTAGATCGGGATTTAGGAGCTAATTACAAGTATAGAAGTCATTCGTATTTCTGTACGATTATAATAAGAATCAGGCCGTTCATGGTGGCCCAGAAGTTAATATTTTGTTGTAATTTTCTTTGATTAAGTGACATGAAAAGTGCAATTGTTTTCCAGAAAATAGCCGTTAACTTTGAAATTTGGGCACGAAACACCTTCCATATATTATTTCCCGTATAAAAATTTGTTGTCAAGGATTTATTTATATTAGAGCTGCATTTGACCAATTATGATGAAATTGTGGTTAATTATGGAGATAAAACAGAATATTTCTACTACCTAATTTTTTAGCTGCCGCAGAAGAATTTTTAATTGCGTATTGAAGTACACTCAACCTCAAATTTGTTCAGCTAAGCCATGGATTTGCAATCAACTGAATGATTAATTACATCCATCTATCGATTAAAAATTAAATCAAGCAAAGAAATTATTTTTCTGGGCCTGAAAAAACGCCAAAACTGAAGGTACTTATGATTTAATGATCATCATTATTTAGCCTAATTATGTTTTCATGGTATAAGATTTATTAATAATAATAGGGCTTGAAGTAAAACAATTGCCTTTTTAATTGATCCGTGCACACTTTCTAACATAAAAGGGAATGACTTTATATTCAATTAATCCATCTTGATGAAATTCTTCAGCTTTGATAATACCATTTCCTAGCGCCTTGTTCTTAGGGTTTTTTCACCATGTAGGTATTATGATTACCTAGCTTAAGACTTTTCTGCATTTATCTTCGTAAATAATCAGGAAAATTACTCTCTTGTAATAGCAGGTCCAATTATTGGTCATATTTATGGTGGAATTCTCTTTGTGAAATCATGACATGATAGATTAAGAAGCAAACTTTGCGTTTGAGTTTATTGAAAAACTCAAACGCTTTTGACCTTTACAGGTAATTATCGAGGGGCTTAAAAATAGAATAAGAAATATATAGATAAGGCGGTAAATATGTTTACGTAGGGTCTCACAGCAATTAAATATAGAGGAAGGCCTTTCCTGGCCCCCGCCCCCGTTAAACTTTTGTGAGACCCTACATAGTTATACATCCCACCCTGTCAGTGTATCCATTTGACGACCTCTTGATAATGACCTGAAATGGTAGAAATAGCTCGAGTTTCTTGAATAAATACCGTGAGTTAGAAATACAACAAAGTTAAATTTTTAATCTAACCCTAGGTAATCCGTGCAAATTTTCGCACTCTCACGCTATCGCGAAATAAGTATGCGAAGGGAACGGTTAATTGAGTTTTAAATTGAGAAGAAGGTTTATCATAAAGTTCTTTGTTTATACCTGTTTTCTTACAAAAATATAAAAAACATGAGTACAATAAAGGATAGGGAGTTTGGTACCAGTAGGAGCCAAGATGAGCAAGCGTCTGCTATTGAAGAATGGCACGCAATTTAAGAAACTTCTTTAAAGATACAACTTACAATGCGTAACTTTTTGGTTATGAGTTTGGTTATGAGAGAAAAAAAAAAGGTTTGCAGGCATTAATAACGAACTTACCATGTATTTATTATTGAAACTTTTAAGCCAAACTAATAAGTCAATTAGAGAATGAGATATTTTTTGTCAAAAGGCGGTGAGTTCAAGTTTAAAATTATACCTTATTTATCACTACAGGTGTAGTATTAACGGAGAATATACGTAATGACATAAAAAAGACCTGTTATGATATAAAACGACCATTGAACCCATTCTGGGCCCCTGGTTCCCGTTCAGCTGTATAGCTATTCATATATAATACCGCCCTGTCTGCATATCTATTTATTTACCGCTAGGTAATGTCCTGAAAAAATAGAAACCGGTTTTTTTTTAATTCCTTGAGTAATATAACAAAGTTTACCTGTTAATCAAACACTACGCTCTCTCTTGTTTGTAATATTCGTGCATGCATGCGCGCTTTCTTTCTCCCACTTTCGCTTCGCATGTGCTTTTCCACTTTATCACCACTTTCCCTCTGAACCGCATCCCGGCCGTTCCACATCACACCACGAATGGCCACACATCCCCTCCCCTCATACATCTGTGACCTCAGGTCGCCTCCCCGAAAAGCCCTTAATGAAGCCCTTTTCATTGCGGTTTGATTGACTATGTGAATATCCTCCTTTACTTTTTTTTGGCTCGCTTTAATTTTATCTTTTTTTTGCATTTTCCCGACCGCGCGCCTCATGTGGAATTTTAAAATCGTCGCTGTGACTTCCATCCCCGCCGTTAGGCGTCTCTGTCAACGCGTGGTCTTAAAAAGCAATCCGACGGGGTTTCCAGCAGTTTCTGGCAGGCGTATGCGGTGGCTCGCCGAACTCTGCCAAGGTGCAATGCTTCCTTCCTTTATTTTTTTTCTATTGCCCTATGCGATTGGCAGTATAGCCATCATCGCTTATCGACTGGTCTACATCAAGTAGCTCTTTCACAGTTGTTTCTCTTTCTGGATGTGTTCTTCATTCTACCACTAAGACGCATTTTCTGTGATGTAATATTAGCAGTACTACTGCTGTCCCTCCATTAAAAAAATATTCCGTTTTCTCCCAACCTGCATTTAAATGGTAACATAGCTACATCTTCCGTTTCCTCTTCAATAATCTCTTGATAACATGCAATTAAAATGGTTGTAGCGATATATTGGGGAATAATTCGACCCTTTTCAATGGTGAAGGTATTTTGATGTTTCTCTCTTTTAAATGCTGTCAGTTTCATGCATCCTAAGTGCTTTTTCCATTAATGAAAGGGATGGGGAAATTTTGAGTACTAAATCCAAGCAGCATATGCCTATGTGCAAATATTTGACTGTTAATCTTTCAAATTATATATTGATAAGAATTTTCCAACTTACATGAACCTTTAAATCGTAGCTTTCACCGTGTTTACTTTATAATTATCTTTCATAACTTAGTAACCTCGTATGGTAATACCAATTATTTAGCGAGTGGCTCAATAACAAGGCACATTTTGGTTTACCATTTAAGAAGCAAGGGACATATTGATGGCTAAGTTCTAAAAACACGTATCTCAAAAATAGCGGCTTTTCAGGAGAGCAAAAAAAAAACGATTTATTAATTTTTTTACTTGTACACTGAAATTAAAAACCAAAAGTTCATAAAACTAAAAGAGAAGCATTTATTTGCAAAGAGTTGGTTTTGATTGTATTTCATTTTTTAATGTTATTACACTTTGTTTAAGGTACCTGTCTCAAACCGTCCGACTTTGAGATTCGTGTTGTTAGAACTTAGCCAACGATGTGTGTCCCAAATATTTCAAATTCTCTCAGAATTGAATGAGAAAGTTCAAAGAATTGGTTCTATTAAAGAATATACTTCTAGTTTCTTTTTGTGATATTCTTTATATATTGTAGTTTCCACATTGGTAAGAACTTTCACTTGAAATTCTATTTACGAAACGGAAATTTGAGAGTTTATAACAAAGCACTGAGAAGGTCAATTGTAACAGGACTTTCCGTTTACCCCTTGTGTGTACCTAGCCTGTGGAGTTAGTACGAAAAACTCCGCATTTGTTCTTTAATTTTCACATAATAATTGTTTTTATTTAATGGGACGCATTTGTCCTTATGGACCATAAGGGAGCGAGAATTGGCATTGTTTCACATCCCAGACTATATCTCAGGCACTATTGGAGAAATTGCGTACATATGAATGTTTTTGGAATATACACATCAATGTTAGCATAAAAACATATTTTTTATGCACTCTAATGGCTGCAATATTTATGCACCTTAAAAGGTTAAATTATGGACAAATTCCCTAAATGTTGCTGGAATAGGAATTCGGAAATGTTTACCGTATCCGAAATGGCATACAATGTGTTTTCATAACAAGGAAACGATAGATTACGATGGATAGCAATGAAGTCGTAATTTGAGTTGATACAGAAACCACGATATTTTTTATATAAGAGTGATTGTAGATTTACAGCGTGCATATATATGGATAGGCATGAAGCTAAAGATTTGAACCATTACCTTCTTAATGCACGGCAATGATGCTTTTGCTGTGTACTATGATTTCTTAAAACAAAAGTCGTGAGTTATGGCATTATACAGCCTCTACACGGAAAATAGCAAATATTTTTCTTATTTTCCGTCTTTTAGATTTCCCTGGATTTGACAATTCTTGAAGGTAATGTAAAATCTAAAGAAACATAGGCAAACGCTTGATTTCCGTAATGATGAAAATTTATTGCTATTATTCCCTGTATTTTGTTGAGGGATAATTGAGGGATATGTTTTCATTTCGTTGATATTTATCACATGGTTGAATATTGGTATTTATGTTGACAAAAGTGGATCATTTTCATCATTACGGAAATTATGGTTTGAAGGAATCTTTTGAAATTTGGTGCTATTAAATAATAATGATGATCAAATGAGTGTGAATAATGTGGAAGTTCTAAGAAGTGTAGGAGAGGTCATTTAAATTCATTTGGTAGAACGGGACGATTTTATTGTTCACATTATGAGGTACGATGTTCTGATGAAAATTAACGTTGAATTAACGTTGGAGGGAGATTGGGAAGAAAGCACGGTAAAGGAAGACCTCGGATTAAATTTATATAACAAGTGATGAAGAATCTAAAGCAGAGGAAATATGTAGGTGTTAAAATATTGACTGTTCGGAGATTTGATTAGAGAAAATCTATCTTTCTATCTTGCAATTGATGAGTGGCAATGAATTATTCCAGCAAAATGAAATCTATTTCCGAAAATTCCTATCAGAAAAGTGTCCTCTTGGCATGATGATCATTGAAAACCAGATTAGCAAAACCAAGTTAATGCTTACGAATCATGTGACACATGTATTTCTTGAATTACATAGCATACACAAGCTTACGTTGTAGAGGAAACTTGATATCGCTGCTGCATAAGGTTAGCCTATGGAAATGGGCCTTGGCACTTGCATGTTTTTCCCACTCCCATTAGTCTGGAATGAATCCGTTCCTTGCCTGTCTCCTGGACTGGAGCGCAAAATGGATTTCTATCCCGTAATATCGTAGCCGCCTTCGTCCGAAGCAATGCCAACATTTGCGCTCGGAATCTCCCAACTGGTAACTGTCCAATTCCGTGGGAACTGAGCAATTATAGCGGCCAAACTGGAGCGCCAGCGCCCCTCTGGCCTGAAAGCATAAATTGGTCAAATCCTCTGGAATGCCGGTTGCCTACTGCCCATTGTGGCTGCACGCGCTCACTCGCTGTGACTCCGTTGAGTTTTCAATGAGACAAGTCGGGTCCGCGGTTGATCACCAAATCGATATTGGAATGTTTGAAGTGATATTCCACTCTCTCACACGAATCCACCTGAACTTTTGCATTACAATTGTCGTTCCCGATTAATCAGCGTTCTCAGGGGATAAACTTTTCACCTACAAACGCTGAATTTCGTCACTGAATATTATGTAATTTTAGATAACTCAAATAATCAAGCCTTTCCAATAATGATACCTGATACGTCGGTAGCTGATAGTAATTATGAGTGTAGCTTTTTAATTTTTTTTTTCAAGTGAAGGTCGCACGCAACCAGCGTATTTCAACGCTGGATATTTTGTACTTTTAGATAACTCTAACAATGCAAACCTTTCAAATACGCACAGTACCTCGATGGCTCATGATAATACACAGTCAAGGTATTGAATTATTTGTAAGAAAATATAGTGAGCAATCTTTTCAGTGTGGTTTAAATTACCGTGTCTTTGTTTGGTTTTTAAGTTCAGCCAAAGCATTTTCGCAACTTGTGTAGTTTCTTTTGGCGCTAGAATTTCGTATCGAAACTTTGGCATGATTGCACTTTGTGTAGTTAGGTGTTATGTTGCTCGCAAAGTTACAGAAATCGTCAGCTTTTAATGATTGCGTCTTTAACTATTATGCCTCATTGGCTGAATGGCCTTTCTTGGATGAATAAACTATGGGGTACTAAATGGCAAAAGAGCAATCAGTATAGGCTGAACAACTGACTGAAAATTTAGAACGGCAAATTAAAATCCTTATGCATCACCATTAGATTGCCTTCGCAATTGGCAAGTAAAAGTTAACTCTAAACCAATCACATAAGTTGATTCCAGAGCAACTATTTTTACGGTGAATCCATTCCTCGATGATTATACCTACGCATTCTGACATTCGCACAAGTATACTTGTTACATGCAGTATATTTTTGCCCTATACAGTTGCTAGTTTTCCCAATAATTTCATCTAAGAGGTAAACGTTTCATTGCGATATAAATGTTTAAAATGGATATTTATAAAAGCAATGTTTCCTTGCTGACTTTTGTCAGCCGTTTTTCATCAACGCATAGCCCTAACTTCAGTATCTCAAATTATTTGAATCGGCAGAAAATTTTCAGCAAACATACAGTCACTTACAGCCACCATATGAAAGGATTTCTGCGGAAAATGTTATGATTTCGTTTTCTCCAAACTAATGTTAATTTTTTACTTTCATGTGAAAATCATTGAATTTCTTCGTGTTAATAAATTACTTCTAATGCTTACGTTGGGTGAAAATTCATGCCACTTAACAGAGAAAATAATTCTATAATTGATTATTTTATTCAACCGTTCTATTCTATTCGATAACTTCTGATTATTGCATTTATTGATCCAAATTTATGAATTTTGCTTTCATCTCGACGATACAAATCAAATGCAGCAACCTGTCATAAACATGCCTACCAATGTATGTAAAAAAGCGATTTAATGCAATTAAAATGATATTTTATCGTGCAGTATTGTAATATGAGGCAGAATGACTAAACTTTATGTTGGTTAAATCTTATTTATTTTTACCCAAACATTTTTGGAATCTAATCCAAGTGTTGCATGGGTTGGGGGATAATTCTTCTTTTACTTGAGTCAAGAGTAATGAGTTTATTGCTTCTTCTATAATTTTAAGCCATATTTTAGTGTTCACTGCCCGTTGAAATTTAGGTGGTACCTTCTGCTGGTATATCTGCAGATAAATTTCAAATCAAATGCATACGTATTCGATTTAGAGTAAGTAAATTAGGCTCCCATCCTTTGCACTCACCTAATAGCGCTGAAAAATGAACTGGCCTGCCGCATCAATATAATAAAATACCATAATGAGTGACGAAAATCGTGCAGAATATATTTTCCCCCTATAAATTTTCATTGTTGTATGGAATGCATTTATATGATATCGATATATTAATGAGGCCATACCTATCAAATTGCAAATTTTAAATAACTTTGTGTTCAATCAGAATGCCTCCTGCAAATATATCCTTGTGCAATACTTGCGAGAAGCTTCAGAGAGCTTCGTTCTTTAGCTGGTGAATGTGTGAAAGGGTGAAAAAGGGAAATGCGAAATGAACTGAGAAATGTTATTTGGCACTAGATGTGTCAATTTTTTCTTGAAATTGTTTTTTAATTTTAAATTTTCTCCTTTTCCAGGTACAGAACCGAGATTTTTCCTTAATATGCTGAAAAGCGTCCTTAAAATTGTAAGTTTAAAAAATACATTTTCCCATGAATTATTTTAGTTCAGGCTATTCAACATAGACTCCACCACTTTCGATCTATATGGTGTTCTTTTGTTAGCATACTACGTATTTTTTTTCCTGGATGTAGCTGTAAAATATTAAGAATGAAATAGAAATTTAATTTATTTCCACCGTTTGATTTACTTACAAGACGGCGTTTATAATTTTTCAAGGTTTAGCTTATTTCATCAAATATTAAATCATTCACTCTTCTTTAAAGTTCCGTTTACATATTATTGCAGTTACCTTGATTTTTTATCTCCGTAGTCCACGCAATTTCTATTGCATATATTCAGTACCATACGTCTGTATCTCCACATGCTTGTGCCGACTCAACTGTTTCGCCTCATTCGTCTATATCTACATAACCTTCCGCAACTTGCCTTCATAGGCGTGTGGCGAGTATGTCAGTGGCCAGTCGTTTGCAAGGAAGGGGAAGAAAGGAAAAAAAGAAAAGAATATTCCCGCAATGATTCCCGCCTGGGCGTTTATTACAGTATTATATTATAATCGGGGGTAGAAGGAATACCTATCCGTTCGGCAAAATATCTCTCTTGACTTATCATTTCTGTTAGACCTGGAAGTATTCCAGATCTGACAGAAACGATATTTAACGTATTGCATGTAGCATGCTGCCGTGTTCCGACTTCATGGTGCACACAACGGTAACGGAGAGATCAACACGAGAGTCTAAGCCGACTTTCTAAGGGTTCTTAGGTACATAAGGATTGAAATCCAAGTGACGCTATTGGTAAAGAGACTTTTATTTGGCAAAAATCGTACGATTTCAGAACCCTGGAGATATATTACCTCCAGCAGCGAGATTGGTCTCATCCCGTGAGGTCCATGGATTCTCGGGTTTATATACTATTATTCCTAGAGAAGAGGAGGCCAGTGTCTGTATCTGAGGTAGGGGAAAGAGAGGGAGGACTTCTCCCAAAACGGGCTGTTAAGGTTGCTCCTGGAGCATCAACAAAACAGTGAAGATAGGCATCTGTCGATTTCCTATAACTTCGCCTAAAACAGTGAGCATTGGCAGCTGTCGTCTTTTCCATCACCCCTCTCGACTTAATACATTACAATGCACCATGGAGGAGGAAATGTAGCGTATTGCATGGTGCATTTTGGTGCGTACTCACCCCCTTGAGGTAGTTTTGCATTGAATTATGTAGATGTAAATGTAAATGTATGCTGAGGTTTTAAATAGTTCCTCGTGTCACTCATCATGGTTGACCTCCTGTCGCAGTAGCAGCCTCGTTCTGAGATACTAGTGATGAACTCGCTAACCTATTTCGGCCGACGCATCGATACCCGTCCAGCCCTTGTCGGACACCCGCGAATGATAAACTGCTCATCCTCGTCTTTATTCGGGATCGGCCGCTGCGGCGGGAATCACCGTTCGACGCATGCCCCACTCCTTTGTGCTGCGAGCGCGCATCGTATGCGTTATGCAGTCGGCGATAATCCCACGGTGGAGGAGGACAACCTGACAGGGGGTGGAGAGGGCCTTTTATCGCATCCTACCGGCGAGATTTCAGTCGCACTCCCACGCGTTGAGTAAACTCTGCCCTTGGAGAGCCGACGCGACGCCACGGGATTCACAAGTCATCGGTTAATGAGCATTCGTTTCCCGAAAGAAGCGGACATGATTCACCCCGGGCCTCGCGTCGCGCCCTCTCTAAATTTCTCAACTGTCCACCTACTCGTTGTTATCTCGACAATGGGATGGGATCGCGACGCGAGTAATAGTGTCGCCAGTTTTTTGAGGACAAGGATGGAGGTTTTAATCCAATGGGTGAAGATGAGCCGCGGCTACGCAATTCTAAACAAACCTCTGCTTGAGGCTTTTGCAGCGCTGGGTTGCATTTCTCTCCATTATTTTTCGGGTTAGCTGCGTCGAAGTTGAGTTGTGATGACGTTTCGTGGTCCATGCTAGTGACATCTTCAGATCAGGTCTGAGTGCCGATTGATAGATATGGCCCGCTATATATACCATAGGTATGGTAGGTATTTTGGGGGAGGTGACCAACAGCTGAGGTCATTTGCGCCATGAGGGAAGGGTAAGGAAGGAAGGGTGGAGAGAAACCCAGTGTCGGTATTAGCCTGCTTAACGAAAGGCGCTAAGGAGACCACGACCTAACGTCCCATCCGACGGACGGAGTGTTACGCTTGAAATGTCCTCCACACATCACTCAAACAGGGATCGGGCATTCTCTGGAATTTTCTCTTCCATTGCCGGGATTGGAACCCGAGCCCGCCGGGAGGGAAGCCAACACTCTAGCCACCACACCAACCCGATCCCCGATGTATACCATCCTTAGGGTAGCCAGGGTAACCGATGGCTTCACTAATCAGCGCCGAATATCTCGATTTTTGGCGTTCTGTTTTGCGTGTCTTTTCCAGGTAGTATTTAATGTGTCATCATCATCTCTATCGAAGTTTTCTGTTGATTTTTCGATTTCAATAGCCTCATGAGTGATGCAAGGAGAATTAAATCGTTCTTTGGCCAGGCACTTTAATTTCTCAATCATAATCTTGTCCGACATAATATAATAATGTCCGGGATTATTGAACGCATGTTCTTCTACTGCCGATTGCTCAAAACCTGTTTTCGTAATTTCAATAAACATGATCTAAAATAATAGAGAGACTCACAAGGGAAGACCCTCAAGTGTTACCATCAGATCTCGTTCAAACTTTTCTGGGTGATAAGGAGTATATAGATAGCTATGAGATACAGTTTTGATTTCAGCCACCAACGCTCAATAATATTTCAGATATTTGATACCAGAAAACGCCTAGCCATATGCATCCCGCATCGCAGAAAAATAAACCATCAGTGCTCTTAATCAGGAGTGGCAATCGAAACCAAATGAGAATCATAATCAGTAAAATTTCAATTGTTTTTTTCCGGGAGCAAACTTTAGAAACGAAACGAAATGGATTTAAACTCGGGGAGCTAAAACTCAAAAGTACTTCGGGTCGAAACTAAACTAAACCTCTTGAACGAAATGAAACACAAGTAATGTTTCGCACCGGAGGGCCCACGTGCTTCAACTTTCAGCCGTTTAGTTTCGACCCACACACCGAGTACGAAGTAGGTATAATTGAATAAAGTAGAGGTTCGGCCTACCGCCATTAGAAGCGTGTGGCTCTCAAATTTTTACCATAAACAGTAGAGACCAAACGTTTTGACCTAATGAAGTGGACTCTTCCTCGAAACCGTTATTTCGCATTCAAATGTCTCCATATTCTTTGTTAAGTTTATTTGCATCGTGACGCTGGATTTTCGCGAAGCCATAGCAGGATAAATATGGTAAATAATAATAAAAGAGATACTTTAAAACCTGATGGTTCAATTTAATGTCTTGCTGAGATATAGAGCCATGCGATATATTTGATCCATGTTCACAATAACTTTGAATTTTTACGCGAAAATGTATGTTATAAATTTATTAAAACGTCTCCTTTGTCCACAAAAATGAGAAAACTTAAAATATAAAATGATAATACACTATCTTGGGAGTTTCGTGATTCATTTTAAGATACGTTTTTGGTTTAATTCATGGCATTATAAAATTAAAGGCACACAAGCGTATAAATATGCTGATAAGATGCGCTTAGCTCTCAAGCATATGCGAATAAATTTATCAAAATTTAATTAAAAATATCCTCGATTTTCCAGACTTATTCTCTTAGAGCCTTGGAATTTGAAACCATAGGGTTCAATGATTTTCATTCTTGGAGAAGGGTGACTCCATTGAGCCTTATGCAAGAATTAGTCCGACTTGAGGTTTTCCGTAGGCTATCAGAGAAGGAGAGGAATAGTGAATGCATAAAAGGAAGAAGGATAAGAAGATGAGAAGTGGTTGGAAGGACGTGGAGGTAATGAGACAATGACGTGGACAGCTCTACGAGCTGTCGTGAATGTCCAACGGTTGTCCCGCTCTTCTCCATTTCACGCGAGCAATGGTAGTGGAGGAAACCCACTGCCTCCGCTCGCCTTTATATGGAGTCGCTAAAGACAGAATGGAAGAAAGTCCCGGGTACTCGTCAGATGGTACTGTGGCCGTAGTCCAAGCCAATCGTAAGCCCTTTCTTTATGCTCATTCCAGTGAGATTAATGCGTTTTTAAGCCAAGCACCATGTCACTGAGGTTCAATGATTGTAAAATTTCATTCTAAATTAGAACTATTCTTAATTAATATACGTTGAGGATCATAATTGGACCATATCTTTTCGCAAATATTTCCTGATTAACATCATTCATCAAACCCATGAATGGTTTATCGCGGCCTTTCACCTAATTTTCTTATCAGCTAATCTTTTTACGCCAAGTTAATGATATAGTAATAACTATAATTCTTCTGCTTTACATCACTCATCACCTGCGCTATTTATCTTATCCGTAGCCGATCCTACATCAGCTGTTCTTCAGCTGTTCTGTGATGTGGCCGATTAAATTGTATTTATTCTACTCAAAGTTATCAAAATATATCCCAATCTAGTAACTATCTAAAAAAAATTCCTAGTACGTGACTGGGTGACCACAATCATATGTAAGTTTTAGTCAATCTTTTAGGTGACAACATTTCAGCTCTTTTCAGAGTAATGCATCGAGCATTAAATATTATGGCTGTGACAAGGTTAAATTTTTGCATGTCAGGTTTCTGAAGCTTTTATGACCCCTGTTGATTGAAATATTGTATGGCTTGATGCCATTTCATACTTAAAAACAACTTATCTGTTGATTTCTCGCTCTGTAACCGTATTTTTGGATGATTTTTATGGTTAGCTGCAACTGATGAAAATGATTACATGACTAATGTTTTGCGATAGACATCCGATCCCTTACGTCATAGGGAGAAGGGGAGAAGAAAGTTGGAAGGAAAAGAACTTTGTCTTGTACAGGTTAATAAAAAAACCAGATAAATCATTTGTTATAACATTCGTAAGATATGTAATAATGCAAACGATATTTAGATGTCTTTATGTTAATTAGGTGTTATCGACGCTTCACTGAGATCAAACAGTTTTAAAAATTAATCGCACTTAATTTTTTTTGCAGAAACCTTTTTGAAAATGCCTCTATATTTTTCAGTGCTTCTCAGTTTTATATAAGAAGTCAGTTTATAATATTTGTGCGTATTCTTAATAGACACATTTTATCGGTATTTATACTCTTTTTGACCCTCACAAGTAAGATTTGAAATGAAAGAAGTAATTTCAAAGTAAAAACCCAAGTAGCAGCAACACGTACAATGTACGTCGTACATCTGTACTTTCAATCTTTCAGCGACACAATACATGCGTATTTGCAATGCATAGCAATAATAAAATAATCGTAGGATTTGAAAAGATCTTTTGAGGTCCGTTAATTATATGCCTGCCAATGGATCAGTGGTAATTTTTTTCTCACCTAACAGAGAGGTACATATTTTCGTACTAAGAGATTTTAGCTGCATTTATGATTCAAATTTCATTAAAACAAATATTTCACGGCAATGATCATTTGCCTCTTTCACGTGGAATTAATCCATTCGGGTAATAATATCATGTTACTCGATAGCATTCATTACCATATCACTTTGTTTAAAAATATTACATGATATCCTAATATGCAAAGGTAATTGATGGTTCTAACTCAGGTGTATGGCTAATACGTGAGTCATTAAGCGCATATTTATCCAGTATTTCTTTCCAAAAGAATTCCACTTTTCTCTGTATTTGGCTAGTACGTGAGACATTAGGTGCTTATTTCTCCAATGTTTCTTTTTCAAAAAACTCACCTTTCTATTCGCCCTGTATTTAATCTGGCAAATGGCCCATTTATGTTTTGAGCTGGCTATAACCTTCGCATCACCAATATATTATTTCAAATTCCCCGTTCCATCCTTTTTACAGTTTTTATTCAGAGTTCTCTTTCTACTCGTCTTTCATCTTTCTCTCATTTCTCATGTGCTCTCTTCCTATCCTTTCCATGAATAATCGTTGCGCGAAGCAGACGGCATCGGGTCACCTACTTACTCATTCGTCCAACACCGTCTTTTATGCTCCATTAAAAAAAAATGAGCTGATCTTCTTTTTCCAACATCGTCTTCTTGAATCCGCAAGGCAACGTCCTGGGCGCCTCTCTTTTTAATCAACAGCTGTTGTTGTGTGTGCTTTTGCCGAGCAAGCGGGACACGGCCTTTGGAGAGTGGAGTATGGCAGGGACTGTGGCGACATCAAGTCCGTCTTCCGGTTCATCTGCTTCTCGTCCAGCGCCTTCCCCCGCCAAGCGCGTCGTCACTCTTAAGTTCTTTTTCATCCGCAAAGCACACCCTCTCCAGCCGAGCCGTCTTCTCCGGCATCACGTCGGTCTCTTTGGATTCCGGTTGATCAAAGTCACTTGTTTCAGACTCGTCCCACAGCACGGCTGCTTGTAGAGATTTGTTGACATGTTGGTTGTAGCGAGCGGTCATTGCTCTTACTAGTAGACTGACGTTACATGCGTATCTTAAAGTCTCCCAAAAGATAGTGATTTTGCTGAGAATAGAAGGTCTTGGCTACTTCGACAGATTCTTTGCATAATGGCCATTACACATCGTTGTTCAAGTTCAAGTGAGTACGGTGATGCAACATGTACTTTTGCCTGTATTTTTATCTTATGTATATTTCCATATGTATGATGGATTTATATATTCCACCGTCAAATGATGCAGTTCTAAAATTAGAGTTATTTAGTTGACTATTCTTTCTACATTAAATTACCTCATATTCAAACGAAAACAACCGCGTAGCTCGTTAGATAGGCGTGTCCTCACCTCTGCTGTATAGCCAATTGTTTTTCCATGCGCTTAAGTATATTTTCTCTTGATATACTCCTGCTACATATTGACATTCAAATGTACACGTGCGATAAGATAACCATCGCGTGAGAATACTTATAGAGCATCAGGGCTGTAAGTATTTGATAGACCAGAACAGGGCGTGGTTACAGTATGCAAATTAGATCCCACTCCTAATTCGCATCTGTAACTGAGATGGCATTTTGGTGCATAGAAACATCATATTGGTGTAATTTAAGGTATCCATATTAAGATAACTGATAGGAAAATAAAATCCTTGAAAAAAATTGGACTCTTTTTCCCACGTTCAGTGAAGGAAAAATATTTTAAAAATTTTATGGCATGGGGATTATTTGTCCGTCGTTGAACCTTTTCATGATAAGCGTTTCAAACAGCCCTTGCTCCAAGCAGTTTATTTCTGCGATAAGTGCTAAGCGTCATTGCCTACCCACTTGCCTGCAGCGTATAGTACACCATTCATGTGCATGACTCAGTTACGTATGCAACATCATCTCTCGCATTTCAGAGGAATTTGTCGTTTGCTTTTATGGCATCATAAACACTGATAATGCCGCATGTGTTTGCACGAAGACATTTTTAGTGACATGCACGTTTTTGGGTTGTAGTGAATGAGGCATCGTACATGCCATTTCGTAGGATTGATCTAGGAATTTCTCTGCAATTCTGTTGGTAAGCTATGTGGCTGCATTTATCACTATTCATTAGTTTTAGAAATATCAAATATAGCCCATTATCTTACACAATCTATATTCTATGTTAATTGTGCAGTTAGTAACAGGAAATTATTTATTTGAGTAAGCGTTTTTTGATTTTCTCAACATCTCGGGCTTTTGCAATTCAAAGGAATATGTCGTTTGCTTTTATGGCATCATAAATGCTGATAATGCCGCATGTGTTTTCGCGATGACATTTTTAGTGACATGCACTTTTTAGGACTAAAAGGTATGCCATAATTTTAGCTCGTTACGCTAAATTTAAAGGTATGAAGTTGATTGTGATTTCTATCATTTAGCTTAATTAGCATTGTAGACAGGAAATATTATAAAGTAGGTTCCAATTAAGTGATAAATATTTTCAAATTTAATCCATATTTCACAATTCCTATACGCCTCCCTAACGCTCTCTAAATCTTCTTAGTCGACAGATCTTAGATCGTCCCAAAACTTTACTATGAGAATCTTTTTAAAACTCATCCACATATCTGCAAAGACAGCTAAGCAATCCGAAAAGCGTTGCGTGCTGAAGTTTTTGCAACGTAATTTCTCCCCTCTAGCCTTCTGTTGGTTAAATTTGGTGGTACCAGTGTATACATTATTCTTTTATTTCTTTCGGTACCGACAAAAATTCTATTCGCTTTGGTATACTGTGCTCTAATTTGAAACACGATAAACTTTTATTTATGCTAAAAATATTTACATTTAGCATTCAAAATTAACACGAATAACTTATTTCCCGGATTATTTTCTAATACCGATAAGGGGAGTTTTCCCAAGTTAACTATTGAGAACGTCACAGCCACCGGGTCAGAAATGCATCAACAAACCACCATTCGCGGCTTTAGTGCAGGTACAGGGTCACTAGCGCAGGTTCAGGGTTCCATAAGGCCCATAGTCCTTAACGCAGCCATCCTTAAGGACCGCAATTTTTACCCCATTGTATTTATTGCTTTACTCGGTGTTTTTTAGTTTTAACTTATATTGGGAATATAGTATACCCATTGTGCATCTATATTTACATCCTATCCCCTAAGCCACCTCAATAGACGTGTGGCAGGGGATGTGAGGATACCAGCCCATAACAAAAAAAAAAAGAAATGCTCAAACAAAGTTCCGCCCAGCATTCATTGAAATCCTTTTTTTGTTTATAGGAAAAGCGAGTTCCCATATCTATCCGTTCAGCAGTGGCGTAGCCAAGGGGTGGATCTATGGGGGTCGGGACCTTCCCCCCTCCCCGCGAAATATACAGACGCAATTATTTCCCTTCATAAAAGAAAACAAAATATTGAAAAATTATGACTTTACAAAATATTTCTTTAACAAATGAAGTTTTGTCGATTAAGAAAATTGTTAAAATTAATTAAAAACCTATTACTTAGTACCTTATTTTTCATAAATTTTCTCCCTTGTAATGTAACCCCCCCCCCTCGACGCAATTCCTGGCTACGCTACTGCCGTTCGGCAAAATATTTATATTCATTTATCGTTTCCGTTGGACCTGGAAATCTTGCGATGTTATAATACGATGTTCTCCGTGTCACTCTGCAATGCATCCATTCTCAATTGCTCAAATAAACGTAGCCTAGCGCGCAGTCTCCGAGTCTCTATCGGCTCCCAGCCTAATTAATTTAGCATCTGTGCAACTGAAGTGTGTCGTCGGTGCAATGGTATGCATTTATTTGGCGACGCAAGTGTCCTTCGCCAAGCAACTTGGATGCAACTTCTTTCGACCCCTCCACCGCATTGGGAATGGCAGAGAAAGTAGAAAGGGAAAGGGTTATTTCCTCTGTTTAAGTCCACGACAGTCGACGGGAAAATGGTGTGGCGTTGTTTTGGAATTATTGCGTGCTTCGGATGGCGCGGCTGCCTCTCTCACTGCCCCGGCAACCGAGACCGCAGCCGCACCATCGTCAAAGGAATAATTTATGCGTCCTCGAGTCCGCGTGATGATGGCGGGAGTGTGCGATGGTCACCCACGCCGCACGGTGTGCTCCGGGATCGTCCAGCCGTGGTCGAATGCTGAAACAGAGAGGGGAAACTTCTTCCCCGCAGCTTCCTCTCCGAAGCGCTGTGTAAGGCTTCCGAGTTAACTTAGTGTAAACACCACGTAGGGAAATAAAATTCACTCCATTGGTTACAAATTGAATATTAATTTTCACCGACTGTGGTTTAGAAAATGTTACAAATATACATATGATGCCATTGTACATTGACAACGATATAACAGGATCAAAACCATAGATTTATTAAATATTCGGTGTTTATTAAAAGTAATTTTTTCCCTCACTTACGTCTGCTACTTTGAAATGCTTTTGGAAATCGTGACAAATTTATAGAGATGCAAACTATGATAGATAAATTGGCATGAGAAGTGAACGCATATCTTTTCTAGGAAATTAGTGGTGGTATAGAAAAGTGAAAAGGCATATTCGATCGGTAGGCACGAGGAATAATTGCCATTTATTGTAAAGAATAGCGATAAACTAAATTAAGCTCTCAACGAAAATTAAGCTTCTCACAGGCACAGTATCTGGTCTTCTGTAGAAGTTCCTCAGCTCTGTTTTTCAGTATTCCCCATACTCATCCTTCAAATGTAGGCCCTTATATTCTTGATAACGATATATGGATATATAACGAGAATGAAATATCTTGATAACAATAGCAGAAAATATTCAATGTCAGTAAACAAAAATAAAGGTTACAAGTTATAAATTAATCAAATTCTCGGTCCTTTGAGTCGATTAATCGGTTAATTTTCTGATATTTTTTTCTATAAATTGGTCTTAAGAATGTCTTGTGGTACTTTCATAGCCTGAGCAAGAGAATGTCTGGAGTCTGTCATAACCCTCAATTATTTATTGATGCAAGAATAATGAATAGCTTGGGAGCGAGGTGTCCCACGAGGCAGAGAAATGGTCTACTGAGCGGAGAGTCTCGGGTTCCTATCCAGGATGAAGCCTTTGGGAAATGCCAAACAGAAATCCTCGAAGTACGAGGTAGCCCAAGATTGCCAGTGGCTTCCTTTGGGGTGAGCTCGACCCCACTTATCAGAACAAACTTTCGCATTAAATAGCCGAATGAATGAAAAAACTACTGAAAATATAAAAAAAACTTACATATATTTTTGGAAATTATTTTACGACAAATAAAATATGGCTTTCAAAAATTGTTAGAGGCATTCTACTACAGAAAATCAAAACTCTCTATAATTAGACGCTCAAATACACGGTTTTTATTCCTCCGAGATGACTTTCCTTAGGGCAACGGAAATTAAATGCAGCTTGGACAGAAAAGAATCCTTGTGAATAATTAATGTCAGTCACATAATGCTAATCTTACTTAATGCCAAACTTACAACTTTTTTCGTCTATGTTTTTGCAAATTATCAAACTTCTGTGATAGAACAACGATACCTGAGGTCACTAGATTTTTTCACAGTTAGACTTTTCTGCTTGTATTTTACATATATAAATGACGTTTGCTTAGGAAGTGGTTCATAATTTGGACTCAACCAATATACTGACAGTAATATTGCAGAAAGATATATTTAGATATAAAATACGCACTGATAAAGGAAAACTTATACTATGCATAGTTATGTTTACTTTAACATGAGCCCCCAGTCCCACGAATCAAAATTAAAACTTAATATTAATGCATCATGTGGGTGAGATTTGAAAATCTAATGCCACGTAGACAGATGTAAATTATTGGTCATTAAAGTCAGTGGAGTCAAAATAGTATATTGAACGCATGCGTATGTTTCTTGTCTACATTTTATAGTACATCAATTGGTTGTCACTTCGGGAAGTATATTTAAATTTCATTCCCGGAAAACTAAATTGTGCGGTTAATCCACCCTATAACATTTTCTCAAATAATTCTACTCAATTTAGCGCGGGCTATTATTTTTTATTTAACCTGCAGTGTAATTTAACGATAGAGTTCACCCAGTGTTACTAAATAAGTGCTGTTCTGTATCGCATTAATTGTAATTAGACGGAAAAAATCTTTCGTTCTTGGGGCATTAAACGTATGCAAATATTGTCATCATTCATTCCAAGAAAAAAACTTGCAGTGAGAATAGGCTAGCCTAAATAATGAATAGAATTCTGAGATATGCCGTTCTCGTTGAATTTTTACGCCACGTCAATAAGCTATCATTTCAGGAAGTATATTTAGCATATTGTTCTTCCTGAAACAAAATATATACGCTGTTTACACTCTCAGACTTTTTTAGAGTATTCTCAATTTAGAGCATACCATTTTCGCATGTACCCAATAGTATGATGAAAAATATAGATTTCTCCCAGAGTAACTATATTAGCGTCCCTCTGCAGCGCATATATTTTAATTACCTAACAGAAAAAATCGATATTTCGTGGAGCACTGAATGTAGTCAATTGCGGTTAACATACATTTCGAGTATATAGCTCATAGTAAGAAACGGTAAGTGTCTAAATAATATATTTGATTCGCAGATATGCGGTTCTCATCTAATTTTTTACGGTACGTCAATTTGTTGTAATTTTAAATTAAGCATATTATGCTTCCCGAAAAAAATTTGTAGTTTTTTTCCACTCGTAGACGTTTTTTTATAGTCAGTCTTCTCAATTTAGAGCATACCATTTCTGCGAGTAGCCTGTAGTGTGATGAAATTATAGATTTCGCCCAGAGTTACTAAATTAGCGTCCCTCTGCAACTCATAAATTTTAATTAGCCGAAAAAAATCGTTCTTTCGTGGAGGAATAAACGTAGACAAATGCGGTAGGCGAGTAATAAACGTACATCTCCCTCCTTTCCGCATATCGTGGTCGGTCTTCCTTCTTGCGTCTGGGCCCGGCGGCACCCGGGGCTGGTTAAAGGCCTTAATGAGACCCCTCGCCCTGCGCCGTATGTGATTGGGTTCTCAATGGAGTGATTACGAACAGAAATAGCCGTCGGGAGGCGAGAAGCTGGCTAAGGGCGGCGAGGGGACGGGGGCAGATGCAGGATGGCCTTGAATACGCAATGTCCCCGCCAGAGGGGAGGTATAGCGACCACCGCCAGGCCCACCTAGTACCCCGTCCACACACACGCCTCGGCAGTGGCGCTGGATAAAAACATTACCCCAAAGGGTGGTGGAGGTGCGGAAAAATTTGAAGGCGGGCAGCCGAGCATGAAGGAGAGGGAAAAACAAAACACAGTAGTGCGCGCAACGGTGGCGGAATTCGGGAGCGCAATTTGTAGGCGACGTGCGTGGACGATAGCAGCGGTAGCTTAAAAAAAATACAAAGGAGGGCTAAAACGTTAACGAAACAAATACTGTGCCGGTAGGAAAAACAAAACGGAGGAAACACGAGGATTACCTCGTGTGAACTGGTTTTTATTTCTTTTCTTTTATTACCGGAAATAAAAGGATCGCTTCTTTCGTTCTATCATTCTCTCTCTCATTCTCCTATATCCGCAAGGCTGCGGCTATTTTTTTTTACTTTGCATTAATTATACACTCGTCTGAATATCCTGGATGCCGTCTAATAAACTCCAGTGAGTCTCTCACTATTAATGGTTGCCCACACGATTAACAGTTGCTTCTCGAATGCAGAAATACATATTGCCTCTTGTTCGGTTCAGAACTTACCCGCCCCTTTAATTTCAAGTCTCTTGACTCAGCGAAAATCTGAAATGCTGATAATTGTAGCAGCCAAGTATATTTGCGGTGCTTAAAAAATCTAATAAACACATTTCCCTTGGAGATGTATCTTTTCAGCGAAGTTAAGGTTTACCACGAATCCACGTTTTGAATATTTTTCGATAAATATTAGCTATTGTAGTCCGATATCAATGGTGGGAACTGAAAAATCGGTTGGATACCATTTATTATTTAGTGTGAACAATAAAAATTTGGATTGACTGGAAAAATAGTGGTTTATGGTGAATGGTTGCCATCTAGGAAAAGTGCCCACAAGTAGTCGATGGGAGAAGTAAATGTATAACTAGCAGCCAACATGAATGTGGTATCAAATGAGGCTGGCAGATCTTCAGTTGAAATTCGAGTAAATATTGCCAATACATTTACCTTTTATTGTCAGCTGACCATCGAAATAATCTTATTCTGCCACAAAAATCTAAAGTTGTCAAAGTATGCAATAGATAAAATAGTTTCATGGTATTTAAAAAGCTTTTTGTTATTATTAATGTAAAATAGCCGTGAATTCATACCTCTGTGTAATTACACCGAGAACCCATGTACATAATCACATTGTATAATACATGTAGGTACGCACGGGGCTAAAAACCGTTGATGGAATTACCTAATAACGGAGCGGAGAGAGGCTTATGTCCTTGAGGGTTCTTTGACATAAGGGATTTTAAAACGGGTACACTTCATTCATTTTTGGCATTTCTGTGCTCAAAGATTGAGTAAAGAAGGTGATAGAAATACATGGTACTAATACGCTATTTGTATATAATTGGCTCAATCCCCTAGCCATAGTGAAAAACATGTTCACATTCTTTCGCGCAGCCATGGTTTCCATATTTTCACCGCGTTGAGTTGATGACGACAGTTTCATCAGCATTCCCGCCAGCATCTTCAAATCGGAAGTGGAGTTGATCTGAAGGTATTCATTTTCAGGTCGCAAGCGGAGTTGACCAGAAGATACTGGCAGAATTGATTGCGAAACTGTCGTTATCAATCGTTCTACAACAAGGTGGAAACTCGGTAACCATGATGGCATCTATTACTCATGCTGGAAGGCTTCTTATGTGCTAAAGTATTTTAAAAAAATAAATATCCTCCATTTTCGATACATTACTAGATCATTCGTAAACATCGACTTACCCAGCCCTTTTCACTTATCATATGAAACGTAAAGAAACCTTTGTAGTAAATACCATTAAAATACTACTAAATAGGTACTATTAAAACAACAGCTGTGAATAATGGCTACCCGGAAAAATTGATCGGCAAACCCCATCAGATGAAAGTGTGAAAAATAGCAGCATGCGGTATCTGTGGTCCAAACTTAGTGAAATAGTGAGCGGTCAATGGAGAAGGTATCTCTTTTACCGGATAAAAAATCAGCATGCTAAAATAAACAGTGGAATTAAAAATTTTTCTTTACTTTTCATTATGTAAAGTACATTCCATATAGTCATCCTGAAGCAATTAATCTTATCAGTAATTATGATGACGGTTCAATTTGCACTTAACTATGCTCCAATGTACGTTGGTAGAATGCATGGACTTACGCACCTTCAATCGGCCTTACAAGGGCTACCTTCTGCTTTTCTCCCTTTCCTATCCTTATCGCCGTATTGTGTGGATTTTCTTCCCCTTCCATGTCTAGGCGGGAGTTAAGGGATTAGTTCGTCGGGTGACCCAACTTGATGGGTGTCCTGGGGAGGTGGGGTCACGCTCTAGCTGTGTGCTCTGGCCCGCTGGAGGTCGACTCTGTTTGCCGGGTCTTACTTGCTTTATAACCATGGCGACGCGGGGTCGCTTGCGAAAAACATTCATCAAGACTCACTATGGGGAGACGTTCTACGTTAGCCTTTTACACGGACGAAAAGGATACGGACCACACGCCCCTTGTTTTTAAGCCCTTGCCCTTTGTCCTCATCCCGGATATCGCCACAAAAAAAACTCCATGGCACCCACCTTACTAAAACTTCCATCTCGAGCAACATGTCTCGTTACAGCCTATCTTACGCCCACCTACGCCACCTTTCATTTTGAACGCGAACTATTTTCCGAAAGGAAACCTTTTTTAAATTGCAAATTTTCCCGTCCGAGTGTGAGGAAGCTCTCCTGATTTCACTACCGCCCTAACCTCCTCCTCCTTTTTATTTCATTCCTCTTTTGTTTTTCCTTGCTTGTCCGTCCATTTTTTCCGACCCGTCGGTGTGTGAACACACAAGTTTTCCCACCGCTGGAAAATGAACGGCGAGCCCAACGTTTGTGAAGTTGCCGTGTATCTTTTGTTTAAGTTTTGCCGCGTGAGTTTTTTTTTATCCATCCGAGGTTTATGCTTTTCGTCGTTCAGAGTGATGATTTTCCCCGTGTGATGGAATTCCGTTGATGGTTCAGGTTGTCCAAACGGATGGCTACGAGATATCTCTGTCGTCAAAAAACAAGAAAAATGATTTTTTGTGAGCCGCCTAATTGGAACGACAAATGTTTCGTTGACTTTACGAGCTAGTTCGTGCCCTCGGGCAGGTGTTGACAAATTTTATACGTCCGAGCATCCTTTATTTAAAAATGTTTGCATCCTCCTTGTTTGTCAATCTTCCCAGTAATTTACCGTGAGTATTTATATGTACTTATTTGTTGCGCGACTAATAAATCAATTTTTATTGAACCATCGCTTATTCATGTGGTATGACAAATTTGAGGAGTAGCACAGGATAAATTCTATAAAATTTTTTGCCCTTAAATATATACATGAGACTCCGCTCTCAATGTTTCCTTGCCTACTAATAAATAAAAAAGCAACCAAAATTTATAAAGAATGATCGTAGGCTTTCCCTATGCCCTGAAGACGATGGACAACTCGCCCATCGAAACGTCGGCCAAGATGAATTTGGAGAACCTGACCCGGTGTAAATCCCGTGTAACCTTCCACAACACCAAAATTTATCCTTACTTTAAAAATTGTATATATTTTAGAGTTTTATAAATGTATATGAACTTTTGAAACGATATTTTGTTAGTTAATAGTTATAGAGACTTCATAGGTGTTAGAATTACTTATGACCAGAATCTTGACCACCATGTCAATATGATTTCGAAAGAATTTGGGTATTTGGTGACTTGTAGTTATAGCAGGTCGAAATTTAACGATGTTTATCAAAGAAATCTTAGGAGATTTTTCAATATTTTTCAATTTCAGCTCTTCATCATAATGCATTTGAAGTTCTGCGGCTAATATAGGCTATGTAGTGAAAAATGGAAAGTGATTTCACCTATTTCTTACGCTTTGTGTCTGTCGATAAGAATATTTTTGAACTGAAAAGAGGGTTTAATTTCCAGTATAGAATTTTCCCATTGTTGGTGTACCTCAATATTTACCTTCTTTTCAAATTTTAAAGCCAAGAATGCAACTGAAATTTTCAACACAGATATGAATTCCATTTTTAGGTTATTGGAATACTTTTATTTCTTATAAATCATAAATCTTAAATATTTAGAACTGGATAAACATCCTCAATCTAATGAAAATTGATCCACATATGGAGTTAATGTAAAAAATATCCCTCTACAACATTTATGATGTGAAGGATCAAATGCAGTTCATTGAGGTTGTTATATTTATATTTGGCTTATTAACGGTCTTTATGCTAGTGACTGATAGAAGCGTCTGAAGAAAAGAATAAAGTTTCAAATATTCTAATTTACCCGCGCCAATAATTCTAATTCATTGTTTTGATGAGTTTCCTTCCTCTGGATATGCTTGACTGCAGATGATTCGATTTCATGTAATATTATGATTTTGAAATATTGACACCGATTGGAAAATGTGTTTGTACGAAAATTCATTGTGTTGGTGGTAAATTAGCTGTTATGTTGTAAGGTATTTCTCAAAAATGGAATTTGGTGGTTAAAATAACGAAATATGACTTAGAGGTCAACTTATCGAATTTCGCGCAAAATATGAGAATTAGGCCATTCAAGCGCCCTCAGTTTCACCACCACCTTCATTGTCATGCATCACTAAACTTTGCAAAATTATAAAATTCGGTTATTTTCTCAACCTTTATCTTAACCTTAACTCAACCTTATTTATGTTATCTAATTGCCTTCAGCACACCTTGTTTCAAATTTTAGTTTCTATTAGGCTAGGTTTAGCATTTAAAGTTTACATTGACAAAAGAAAACATGATATTGCAGATGAAAAGGAACGAGGTTTGGATGTTTGAATTGATTTTGATATGAATTTTGGGAAAGTTGAAATAAAATAGAGGAAGTGAAGAATTTGGGTTAATTAATACGCGTCGTGTTTTTCAGCATTCTTCTAAGGAAAGCGAATCTGATGGTTAATTTCCTCAAGTGTTATCATTTAAGATTCGTTGTCATTATCATTTAGTTATCAGAAGTTTGAAAGATTAAAGCAAGTGATCAGGAAAGAATAGAGGCCTTCGAGACCTGTTACTGGAAGAGGATGCTGAAGATGAAATCGATTCCTTCACTGCACAAACGCCCAACAATCACCCACCCAATCAAATCCGCTCATCTGGCACTACTAGGGCCAATAGATGAGAGGATTTGATTCGGTGGGCGATTGTTGTGCATTTGTGCGGTGGAAGTACCAGTGGTGTAACTATGGGGGGAAGAGGGGGATAGATAGCCCCCCTACAGCCTCAAAGAAACAAAAATAATATTAAAAACTATTGTCTAGTTTTGAATTATAGTAAATTTTTACGTAACCTTTTTATGAAACCCAAATTTTCTAAGTGGGTTTTTACTAAATTATTTAATTAATTTTATGCAAAATGTATTTGCAGGCATGTCATTTTTCCAAAATTTTCCTAAAAGAGGGTGGATGAAGGGTCACCCTTTCCCATCTCCTTTCATACCCCCCTGAAGCATATTCCTAGTTACGCCACTGGGAAGTGCCGAAATAGACGGAAATTTGGGGGTGTTTGGATGAACATAAGAAGAAAGGAAATTAGAGGTCTTTGTAAGGCAAAGAAGAGCACCGTGGATTAGCCAGACAATGAGAATGCAGTTTTGTGGGAAACACGATGAAAGGAAAAATGACGAAGTCCTAACAGGAGGAATGAATGCCTAGGAGAGATAAAGACCCTCAGGGAGATAGAAGACCTTGCTTTGGATATGGAGGACTAGAGGGCTGCAGTATAATAATCGCAGGGTGTGGAAAATGAGGTTATCACGGTTCATTTGTGAAAGGTGGCAAAATCTAGATAAAAACTTGGTCGAATGTTCTATTTTACTACTTGGATACTTTGGTTCTCATACGAATAACTTGCACTACACTATTAGGACACAACCGAAGGGTTTTGTTTGCACGCGTACCAAAAGAACGGGGTTCGAGCCTGTGTTGAGCCGGTAGCTCAGGTCGCGCGGACGGGGGGAGGTTGCGATGATTCTAGACGGAAGCCACCCCTTGCCTTTTGCCGCTCTCTTCCATTTCCACCCTGTAAGCAGTCACGCCACCACTGCGAGGAGGATTTCCCGCAAACTAACCCCCCAACGTCCGTCAATCTCTTCCTCAACCCCCACCCACTTCAGTGCTGCCAACCCCTATTGTCAGTCACCGTTCGAGCGACGGATGTTATAGCATTTCCTTGCTTACGGGAAAGAAATCGAAACACCAAAAACTTATTGAAATAGCCTAGTAGAGTATCAGAATGTGGGTCTATAGTAATAAATGTACTCTTTGTTTAGTTTTTTTAATAATTTGCTAAAATAATTCGTTCCGCTTTAAAGATGACTAACATTAGTGTTTTCTGTACTACGTGTGGTACACTAAAATACCTTCACCCTATGCTATAATTTTTTCTAGTTCTTACCTACCCTTAAAAAAAATTACCGCGATATTGATCACCATTAAGAATGGAAGAGAGGTAAGATGCAGTGAGAATTTCCAATTTTGCTTGAAAGTAGAAAGAGAAAGGTAATCGTATAGACCAGTCATTCAGGTGTGACGGTAAAAGGTATTTGGAAAAAACCTTAATTCAGAAGACTATTTCGGTGAATTAAGGCTGAATTTAATCGAAGTTTTTGTATGTAACTTGTATTTCAGACTTAAATGAAATCGTAAATAAGTGTTAAGTTGGTTATTTCCATTTTGGTGTGTGTTCCCCACTTTTTGGAATGCTCCCATGAGGAAGAGCATCAAAAACGTTGACTTAACACATATTTTACTATGCGCATAATTTGGTCATAGTTTGGGAGAAAGTGAAACAAAGATGGTAATCGCAAGCAATGTAGGGCAGATATCTCTAGGTAAGGAGCACCTAGTGTCGTATTTAAAAAAATGATCCTTCTGCTAAGGTTCTGTAAACTATACCCTCCCCATAAGAGTGTTAGCAACTTTTTAGATACATTTTTTCTTTGCTACTTCTTCACTTCATACCTATAAAAAAGGTTTTATCTTAGTCTAATCGTGTATGTGCTTTCAATTTTCGAAATTACCACTCTTACTGTTTACCCCTTTTTAATTATTTCGAACAATTTCAACTATGAAATTTTAAATGACCTTACTGATACACGTTATTGAATAGCACTCTATGGATTATGTCACTTTTGAGACAAATATTAAACAAATATGGAAAGGGGTAATTTTCACTTATCATGGGAAAAAAAGTATTATTGCACATAAGCATTCGATCCAGAAATTAGTCATTTACACATCTTGAGCAATTAAAATATGTAGAAAAACGACAAAAGTGGCTCTATGACCGTAAGATTATTGCAGGAAGTCTGTATGACACTAATTGATATAGGATGTAGTGAATTATAAGGGAACAGGGGAGAAAAAGATACGTGAAAATGCTTATCGTGCAGCATCAGATTTTGTTGTAAGTTCTATGCATTCACTTTTAAATGGGAGACTAGAACATTTCTTGTGCGACATGCACTGCCATCTTCCTCTCTTACCAAGTACAACACGAAGGTATTTATTCACGTAATTGGTTGCATCGGTAATTGAAGTTAATAGAGGAGGTGAAGGATAGTGATTACAGAATATTTAGTGGTTACCTGCTCTTTTACTCCCGTTACCTGCTCTTTCTCCCCACATCCTTCTATATTTGTCTAGGTACTTGTCCCTTGGTCTTCCTCTGAAGACCTTTCCATCAAATCAGGGGAATGTAGTAGATAAAAATGATAAAAAAGATGCATGAATAATATGAAATATAGTGGATAAAGAACTTTTCCATCGAATTATTGGAATATAGTAGATAAAAAAATATTGGATACGTGTTCATGAATAAATAGAATGGAACTTTGGGGCCACGCAAATTTTGAATCGAATTTCTTTGGTTTGGGAATTGAAAGTAGTGATGCTTTCTTAAAAAATGTATTGATATCATGGGTTGGTACCACTGCTCCTTCTCACCCCCTTCACTCCTTACCACATCCCCCTCCCTTTAGAGATCTCCCCCTCCCTCTAGGTACACTCTCAGCTTTCAAAAATGGCCAACCCAAGACTGGTTGTGGTTGGAGTTTTTTTTCGGGAAGGGATGAATATGGCCACGTCTGTGCGGAGGGAGGGGGATTGGGTTTTTTTTAATCCCCCCTCCCCCTCGGGGGCGGTCCTTGTAGCCGCCCTGCCCCCCTGCATAAACCTCCCACACACGAAATCGGCCTCTCGGTCTTCCCTCCTGGCCGGCCAGCATTCCGGACAGCCCAAACTCCCGTCCCGTCTTGCTCCTCGCATTCCGCAAGGCATCTGCCTGGGACCCGTCGTGGTGCTTCGTTCGCATCGTCAGCTCCTTCGTTGACGTAGGCCAAGCGGTTCTTGCCCCGGTCCTCACGATCCTGGTTGGAGCAGGTCGAGTCAGCGACGGAGGAGGAGATTTGAACGACCGCAAGGTTCCTGAGGAGAGCGTGAAGAGATCTCGGGATCGCCACCGAGTCAGAATCTGCACATGTTACTTCCGACGCGACGCGACGTTTCGATATCCAACTCGGCCAGCGTCATAAAGGCTATGAGTGTCTATGAGACTCATTGCATTGGACTACCTCACATACCTCAGGACTGTGTGACTCATAGCACTGAGAACGATGGCCGAGTCGGACATCGAAACGTCGGCAGTAATGCAGTTCCTGGCCCGGTGGCGATCCCGAGAACATTTTACTAAGTCTATTCGCCGGGAAAGCACTAAGTCTTTCTTCTAGCGGAGAGATATCTTGATTTAAGTTTGAATGGGTCAATTTATATAAGGTTGAACACAAGGAGGTCCGTTATAAATGCAATTTTCGAATTTTCGATCGCAAACTTTTTAATTCTATTTTCTTTTAGTAACGGAAGCTTTTTTTTAAAGTATTAAATGAATCAATCAGTATCGTTATGAGCCTCAAACCTTTTAAATATCTGCCGTAACTAAGTAAAAATACGGAAAAGACACAGGTCCATTAATTGTTTCATTGAAAATTTTAAAGGATCAGATTTAATTGCGAAAAGGAATATTTTGAAAAGGGTTTCGATCAAAATTTCCGAAATTGCATTTATAAGTTACTCCCTATTGCTCAGCTGATTGCATCATATAACACAACTTTTAACGCTGAGGAAGAGGAACGAGCCTGAGCTCTTAGCTGAGTTAGCCATCTTAAAAAAATAACCTTACTAACATCTTCTCGGGTTTGGGCCCGGGTAATAGTGTTTAAGGCCAACGTTTTGATGAAGAACTCCCTTATCGTGAACAGGGCTCAGGCTGACGGCGATGACAGTTATCAGTCTCAACGGTAAGACGATGAGAGATTTTCCCATTGGTACATTAACTTCATACAACCTTAAACTTCATCTACTGTATTTGCCAGGAAAACTTACCATATTTTAAACTTAACCCTATTTACAACCTGACGTAAGGGATGGTCAACCTCATTCCCTACTTTTCTGCTGGACAGCTCGCTTGTCAAAAATTATATTTTCATTCCTTTTTATTTTTATATTTTCGGTCCTCTAAGATAATCAAACTACGAGATGTGCTCAGAAAGTAGAGGGATGTGTATGTTTTTTTCTTTTCCTCCTTCGCGCATATCATTCTCCTGTAATTGACGAGTACTCAGTCCCACTATAACGAAAGCCTCTAATCAGATGCTGGTCTTTTACGTTAGCGAGAATGAAACTGATTCATATTTCGGGGATTCCTGTGTCTATGTGAGTGGAGATAAAATCCCGACTCAGCCGTATATGCTGTGCTAATATTGCCTAGGTCCTTGAGGGTAAAGCGTTTTTCGCCCCTTCCGAATCTTCTCCTACCGCGTCCTAATAACTTTATATATCGCCATTTCCGTCCGTATTGAATTTAACTCTTCCTGACTAACTTATTTTGAGTTGCCAAGAAATTTTCGGATGAAAAAGTAAAATAAAGGTGGTATTTCATACTCGTTTGCCCACACCTAGAATATACAGGGAGCATATGGGATCACACGCTTTAATACTTAATCCGTGAACTTGATGAAATACAAAGGAAAGCTGCACGATTCATCAAAATCTTCTACGGGCGTACAGACAGCGTTAGACATACGTTAAACGAATTAGGCTGGGAGCCGCAAGAGACACTGAGGTTGCTGTAATGTCAGGTGCTTGTTTGGTTCCAAGTTCTCTTTAATACTTGAAGATACAGTTTCTTTTAATCTCACTACTCCGAGCTACTTTCCATACCTACCACTTCCCACTAACGCCTCTTCTCAACAATCCACCAGATCCTCCCCATAATAACTTCCTAAAACCATCAACATGAATAATTAAATTTCAAATATTGCACAATTTTAAATATATTGGTAGTTACCACCAGTTTCCACTCCATCTCGCCTGAAACCTCAGATTATATTCAAATATTGCCCTGCACACTAGGCTTAGGTTGCTTGAGCAATTGAGAATAGATATTTTTTTACAGCAACACAGAGAACATAATATTAGAATACCACCATATTTCCAGGCCCAACTGAAACGATGAATTAAGAGAGATATTTTTCTAATAGGTATGGAAATACGATTTCTAACATGAACAATAAATGACTTAAATAATTGCTAGATGGAACTTTGTTAGAGCATTATCTGTTTATATTTTAAACGGTTGGTATACTTACATCCCCTATCACACGCCTTTGAAGCGGTTTGCGGAATACCATGTAGGTGTAGATGGATTCTTCGCCCAAACGGATGGTGAGAGTACTAACTGCATACTTTGATCTTCAAGAAACCAATTTCGAGTTTTATCAACGCTGAATGTTATATCCTCTTCGATTCGCACACAACCATGCAAAATCGAGCTTAGTAGGCTAGTATCTTACCACCAGGAAAATCGGACCTCTCTTTTCCAGATGATTTTTTCCCTCCGAGTCACGAATGTTACAATATAGCATTTCCCCGTCGGTGTTTCAGATGTGGTTTCACCCGCCGCGCATTTAAATGTGCTAAGAAGGGAAAATATCATATGAGAATTTCACTGTATTTCCAGGTCCGAGGGAAACGATGATTTAAAGCAGATATTTTGCCGAACACATAAACATAGGAATTCGTTTTCCCCCGAACAGTAAATGACTTTAATAAATAATAGACGGTACGTCGTTAGTGCATTTCCAGTCTATTTGTTAGCGGATGATATCCTAACACCCCCTGCCGCACGCCTAAATTAGAGTTATAAAATAGAGCTCCCACTCTAACTAAGAGTGAGGACTCAAGATTGAGTGAGGTTCTGGAATATGGCCCATGGTTTCATTTCTTGTGTTGAGTCAGATGCGAATGAGGGCGGGGTTAACTGCAAATGGAAGAGCTGCACTCGTTAGGGGGGGGGGGGTTCTTTCGGGCGATGATTGGGGGGATTTTCACGCAGTACCCTTTTTCTTCGCCCCTTTTATATCTTCCCCTCTGCGAACTGCAAACCGTCATTTTCTTCCTGAACGAATAAAACTCCCTCTCCATCGAAAGAATGAGATCAGAGTTGCCCTCCGCATATTCATATTTCATGATTTTTTTCGATGATTCTGGAAAGACGAAAAGAGTTCATGCAAGGGTGAGTGGGTAAGTTCATCTCTTTGAAAGAGTGATTCTAGGCTTGTTTCGGAACTGTGGAAAGGAAGCGATATTTGCAAAAACAAGGCGTCCCCGAAGGATATTTCTGTATTTATGTCAATAGATAATGAATAATATCGATGCTCAACTTACTTTTGCATAACGCGACTTTCAAAGCGTAGCTTTATCATAAATGCGTTTTGTGAATATACTTGACAAATGGGTATCGCGGTGATAAATAGCATGAAGCATGTGGGCAATGATGTAATGAATTGGTACGAGGTCTTGAGTTCAAACCCAGCCGATGCCTTTTTCATCACAATCATCGTCAACAATGGGAAGATTGGTTCGATATAGTTCAATACTCTCCGCTATCCTATCACATAACCATTTCATTAATACATGCTTAATCTTTTTTCATATGGTTACTAACTTGCTCTATGTTACTAATTTTTACCAGTCACAAAGTTATTTTTGTTGCTAATACTAATTAAGAGTTTCCTCTTGGCCTGCTTTCTGTCCACATGTCCTTCTACGTTTTTCAGCCATCACGCCTCGTAATGTGGCCGATTGATTATCCCCAGTGCTCCATTTACGAAAGCTTAGATACCAGAATGCATACCAAATATTTAATACACGCATGCTTCTCAAATGAAACCCCTCTAAAACTTCCAATTTTCAAAATTTGTAATTTAAGTTACAGTGAGGAATCATGTTAATCAAGTTAAAAAAAAAACAATGAAATTTTCAGGGCTTTTTATTTACACGCGGTACTCACAAATGGCTAGTTTTAAGAGTGCCCAATTTCTATGAGAGGTACTGGAACACCGTTCCGGCGCGTTCCGTTCGAAATTAAGCACTAATTATTCCCGTCATCATCTTGATATTTTCAGAACACAGTTCATTTCCCACAGTCTATTGGCTCTTCCTCATTAATTACTTGGTGGGTTCATAATCAGTTTTCATGAGCAACTATAATCTACTATAAATATTAACTGCTTCAGCGCTATATTTGAAACTTATTTTTACCAATGGCTAAAGATTTTTTCGCACCTACTCGGTTTAAGTATTGTGTTTTGCCACGTAAGTAATCGAATATGTGCAATCCATCGGTTTTGATTTTAGCGACGGACATAAGGATGGTAATGCTGAATGAACAGTTTGGATAATATACTGTGCAGCGCAGATATAAATGTGAATATAATTTCGCCTCTTCGTTCTCCATTCCGTTCTGTGCTGCTTAAAATATTAGTTTTAAAAACTTTAGTATGTTTTCTAATGAACAGCCTTTGCGACCACGTTAATGAGAGCAGCCACATGGAAAAAAATGCTCATTTTTTTTTAAGGGAACTCGTAGGAGTAGATAGTCTGGGCCTCGCATTTGAAAATTGTAAATTATACATCCGTATATATTTTCTGAAATTATTTATCATTGAGATACGTACAGGCAAATATTGACTCTGGTCTAAAATACACACTTTATCAATATGATGATAATTTTATTTTTAAATGAGTGTTTTGACACATAAAAGGAAAAATATGAGCGATCAAAAATGAGTTGAGGCAACCTATTCATGGTTAACACATAACGTCATTGATAACAGCATTTATGTTTTTTTTAATCCGGTTTCCATCTCTTTCATACTTCATACCCATTGAGAATAGGAAGAAACGGTTCGAGGCTTACTGTCTTTCACTCCAACATCCTGGATTGCTGATGAAAACATAACTATGCATTTTAGTTGATCGTTGGAGTCGTTCCAGAGACACCGCCATACAAGGGTGAAGTGACGATCTGCGGTGTATTGAGGCAGCTCTTCGTGCTGAATTTACAACTTGGAATCTCGAACATTTCTATTGGCTGTGGTTGAGAGAAAATTCAAATTTTGAATGATTGAGGGTGCTCTGCTAATTTATCCGCAATTGTGCTGTTTCATGATTTTAGATGTGCCAATTTTTAAATTGAATATGAAAAGGTTTCTCGGGATTTCTTGTGAAAAACTCAATGGACATTTCGAAAAACGTCTTGGTTGTTTTCACAAGGAGTGATAAGTGCTCTCTCTGCTCTGTGAGGATTTTCAGGCCCGTATCATAAAAGTCCCCTCGAAGCCGGCCTCCACCTCATTGTCGTCAGGAGGAGGAGATGCGATATCATAAAACCGACCTCAACCTCAAAAACGTCGAATTTTGAAGCCAGCCTCGACTCAAACTTTGAGGTTAGATTGTTGTCGGCTCAAAGCGTTTGAGGTGTCTTCCGCCATTGTGAGAAGATGGATGCTTTCCCGAATGTGAAGGATTAATACGATCTGGAAGAGTTTTTGGGTCATATTGAGGAAGATGCCTTCGTATATGCACCCAGAATCCGTCTAGCGGATGGAGACAATCCACTAGATTGGTACACGAACGAGGAATTCTTCGTCAGGTACAGGTTTCAAAAAGTAAATATAACCGACGTGTTACTTCCGATGCTACGGCCGGGATAACGCCGACTTGAGAGGCGTTCCTGACCCAAGGTTATTATAATTGCTTGCTTTCCTAAGGTTTTATTCCACGGACAGTTTTCAGGTGAGTGATTTAAATACTTTTCCTAACATATTTGTAGTGGTGTAGTAGTGCATTGATATTTTTTGTTACGTACATCATTGCTTTTATTCTTCTCGCGGTCACTGTATAACTAATAATCATGAAACACCAGGCGCAAATTATATTAGTTGACGAAAGCATTTATATATTAACTTATTATAAGCTAAAGGTGTTACATACGTGCAACTCTACGAATTTCAGATAAATGTTTACATAGTATATCATTTATATTCTTCGAAACGCCATAGATAATTATCATGTGTTTCTGTCATTGTTGTAGATAGTCTCTGGCGATTTCCACGAACTGGCTCAGTCGACAATGTCGAAGTTAATTAAGGCATGCGGTTTTGTTTATTTAAGCTCAATCATGGGCGTACCCAGCGAGGGGCAGCTTCCCCCCCCCCCCCCCCCAGAAGAAAAAATCGCAAGTCTTTAAACAAAATCTATTCTGAATTTAAACGAAAGCATTCAACAAATTTTATTTAAACCGGTGAAAAATTATACGCACAATACATGTAACTAAAGTAAAACTATTTTTTCATGGAAATAATCTCATACACTAATATTACATCTTGGTTCCCCCTCATTTAGACCATGGCTTGCCCCCCTAGTCATTATCCTGGGTACGCCCTTGTGCACAAATCTGAATCATCTCTCTACATTTATCTTTTGCCTTGGTCAAAGAGAACAATAGAGTTGGAAACCTAATTAAATTTAACTTGTGTTACTACGTCGTAAATGTAATGATTAATACTTCTTTAAAAATATACAATACATTGGTTTGATGATTTGATCCAATTAAATTGCAGGTTATTAGTACAGAAATTACTGGGAAGCTGCCAAAGGTAGTGAAGATTCTTCAATCACACGAGGAATTAGCCACTGCAAGAAGACTTTTGTATCGAGTGGCACACTTTCCTGGGGTTGATTTGATATGATTATTTACCTTAGTATTAGAACAAATACAAGTGATATTTGCTTTGCTCTGCATGTAACAGGTGGTTGCTGGTCCCAGGCTGGAGATTTTGGATATTGTTTGTCGATGGCCTGGGTCTACACACGATGCTGGGATCTTCCACAACAGCTGACTGTGTCTCCGCTTCAACAGAGATGAAGTCAATGGCTTATTGCTGGGAGATAGCATAGCTAAGATACCTTTACACACCAGTGCGCAACCCAGCCACACCAGCTGAGCATAGGTTGGTTAGAGGAAAAAATAAATTGTCTAACTTTTATTGAAAAGGGTGATGTGCAGTGACAAAATGATTTCATGGAAATGATAGCGGTTGTATACATATTATTTATTTTTTTCAGGTACAATGCATCACACATTGCAACCAGATCTGCAGTGGAGAGGGCATTTGGGATATGGAAGAGGCGATTTCCCTGCCTCTCAATGAAAATGAGAACAGCCACTCAAACATCAGCTAAAATAATACTGGCTTGAGCTGTGCTCCACAACGTGGCCATCAGCCAGAGGGAGCCAGTTCCAGAGCACATACAATTGCAAGATCCCCATGCTGATGTTCCAATACCTGCCGTGCAAAATAGAAATCTCAGTGCCATAGTTGAAAGAAGGGCTTTCACTAATCGCTACTTTACCTTCATCCAAGGATAACTGCATGCTGTAAGGTGAAAGAGGGAGGTGGGGAAACTTCTCACAACATGATTGAAAATAGGAGAATGGGATGTCTGGGCTCTGAATAGGAAATGAAATTGTCAGGAGGGTAATGAAGCAATGCAATGTATGCAAGACATCAAGAGACCGCAAAAGCATAGCATAGAGTGCACAATGTCACGCCATGATCATTTTGTTACATATATACATGAAAACAGAGATAAATCAGGTTTTAAATTATGACAAATAATGGTTGGCTGCTGATAGTGGTAAATGATATTTTTGAGGGGTTAAACAATATTAGCATGTCTATATTGTGGTGCATGTAAACTTTTGAGATCCAGTTTCAAATTAAATTGGCTTTTGGTAGCATAATCCCTGATATACTATATCATGTTCCACAAAACCTTATAATAGTCTGACCTAGGTTTCGACTTGGTACAATATGTCATTCTCAAAAGATAAAATACATGTTTTATGTTCTTATACTGTTTTGGAAAGGTGAAGGGGGGTAAAGACAAGTCATTTGAAGGTATAAGATCAAACAGTATAAGGTATAAGAAAACAGTATAAGATCACCAAACATGTATTTTAACTTTTGAGAATGACATATTGTGCCAAGTCGAAACCTAGGTCAGATTATTAAAAGGTTTTGTGGAACATGAAATAGTGTATCAGTGATTATGTTTCAGCTGTCACACACCTCCACCACCCACCAATATCACCACCCACCCTTGGATTGGAAATTGGTTTTTACTTAAAATACTCCCAAGTACAGTGTTTGTTTAAATAAATGTTGTGACTAATTACAGCTTTTCTTATTATAACTAGGTGATGCTGCCTTTGACATTAGTGGACATGCTGCACCGTCTGCTCCTTGGCTCATAATAATTATCACTGGATATTAACTGATTAGATTATGCAATTATTTTAACAAAAGAAAATTCTCTAAAATCATATGCTTTCCTACTACCTGTAACTGTGTATTACATCATATTACATTATTTTCTTTTCCAGATAATATGTTATTGTTAACTTGTTATACCTGCTAAAGTATATGATTACTGAGGTTTCTGCCAAAATTTATGTATTTTATCCCTGCTCTTGCAATTATTAAAAAAATATCAAGCAACTGATGCCTTTTTTTTCTAATATATTATTGAATAAAATCTTAGGTGATTACTTTCCAGATAAATTTAAATTCTGACCAAAAAATAATTTCATTACTAACTATATTGTAAAAATCAAAGAGTGCAGATAGTGATGCAAGCAATGATTTAGTTAGATAATGATTCAAAATTTCCCATTTAGCTTTGCATGAAAATGTATATTTTTTCCAAGGTCACTACTTGACAATGTTTATTGTGGTTTTTACCAACTAATGACAAATTAATTGATTGAATGACCCAGAGGAAAATTCTGCAAATTCCATACCCCCGAAATTAATAACTTTCTTAAATAAATACAGTTAAAAGAAGCAACACCAATTGACCAGCATGCATATTAAGGGATAAACAGGCATTGTAAAGAAAACAATTTCATGCCATATCAGATAAATATATTTCAGGCCATGCAGGCAGAAGCAGATTATTTTGTGCAATTTGGTAGTACAAGGACATAATTGAGTGTATGCAGTCCGTCATAAGCAATGCAAGATGTTGGCAGAAATAATCATGGACATGCAGCAATTGAGGAAGGCGTTGGAGTGAGGAAAAGGGTGCTTGGAGCGAAAGCAAGCGACAAGCACCACCCAGAGCTATAGGCACATGGAGTGAATCACAGCAGTGGAGGTAACCCAACAGCACCAACGGCACTCAGGAGAGATGGATGCAAGGTTGTAGCACTCGAGGAATTGCAAGTAGAATATAAGCAGCACCTTTCACTTACTATATTGTTGCTAGAAAGAAAAGAAAATTAACAATTAATCATCTAAAATTCCAAGGCACTCTTCCACTATGCCCCTGCAAGTACAAATTGTCATTATTAAATGTAACTAAAAATGCAGCCTGTTATTTATATTATTCAAGTATTATCATGAATTTGTGTAGGTACATAAATGCCGTTTTATGAATTATAAGTTACTCAGGAATCAGTCAAATCCACATGGAAGACAGGAGAGATAAAAAACATACTACATATTATTTAAATGATGCAAGTAAGATATAAAAACAATAAGCATACATTAACATAAGAGTTCCTAAAGTGACTAAGTTATATAAGGATCTACAAACAGAGATACCATACCCACTTATGTTCTACTTCCATTGCATGCAATGTTCTTTGATGCTCCAATTCCTCGAGTGCTGCCTGAATCCTTATCTGCCGCAGAAGAGCTTCATCCTCTGCGGCAGCCTGCCTCATCTTCGCTTCATCATCTGAGGCAGTCTGGATTCTGGCTAACCTTGCATCCAACTCCCTTTGATGAGCTTCAGCTCTTGTGAGAGCCCTTGGTGCTGTGGTGTTTCTGGTTCCCCCCACACAGTCTGTTGGCTGCTGTGGAGAGGGACCAGGTCCCATAGGGGACTGTAGGGTATCCACAGCCTGCCTTGGCTCCGAAGCAGAGCCAGAGACAACAGCTGTGGATCCCACAGCTTCCACTATGGGTGTCTCCTCCAACTGGTGGGGTTCACTCCATGACCCAGCGGCATCTTCATTTTGAAAAATAAAATGGATAAACGAATTTAATTTTTAGTGGTGAATACTTCTGATGAATATTTCTCGGGCTTGCAACCAGGTTAAATCTTGAAATTGGACTTCCATTAAATAACACAGCCTTGAGGATGGGAGACAAATAGTCTTCCGAAACGTTGGCTTGCATAAAAGCTTTAACCTGGTTGCAAACATGAGAAATAATTGTCATAAAATGGATACTTTCAGATATGACTACATGGAATTATTACTTATGAAAGTTATGTTACAAGTTTCATAGTATCATGGAAAATCTTTGAAAATCAATAACTGATTATTTTAAAGGCCATTGCACAGCACAACACCCAAGATCCCCAGCAAAAATATCCATTGACCTAGGCAGTGGCAGCCTGTGACTTAGCCAGTGATTCTTGATTTTAAAACAAATCACTGGTCATGTTGAAATGTGGCGAGATAAACTATTCTTAAATTGACTGATTTGTTCAATTTTTGACTTAATATATCTATGTTTTAACTTAAAATATCAATTACATATTGATCACTGTCAAGCCCACTGGCCCAATGTCACTGGGCAAATCACGGTCTCACTGAGTAGTCACTGAATTCACTGTGTACATCACTGAAAAGTCACTGTATATTTTTGCCAGGGATAAGAAAAATAGTGCATGGGTATTTAGGTATCCTTGAACATTACTTCCACTCATTAGTGCAATCTAATTATGTCTTGATAAACTTTGAGGTGTACAGTTGACAGAATTTTGTTCGACAAAAATATTAAATAAGTAATCAACATTATTAATGAATACATTTCAATGACCCGTTGAACTTACCTTCTCCTCCGAGGTCTCCATCAATGATAACAAAGTCTTCAGGGCCGCTGGGTGCTTCCATCAATCGATCACTATCCCCAACTGACAACAGATGGTGATCGATCGATGGAATTGCCACTTCCAACTCTGGGATGGTGCTGTCTTTCGACGTGGATGGGCAAGGTCCTCCGCCTGTACCCATCCGACGTCGTGCTTCCTCTGCTAGCACCCTTTTCCTCCTCATTTTTATATTATCCCACGCCTTCCTCAATTGTCTACAGTTTCGCTAAATAAATGGAAAACAAAGAAACATTTCGTGAAAGATATAACGGCTAAGTAATAACAAATTATAAGTTACACGAATAAAATAAAACCGAAATACATCATAAGATAAGCACAGTTGAACTGATTTACATATATATTCCAGAACCGATCTCGAAAGCGTTATATATCAAAAACTATTTGATTATTAGATCATTCTATATGATGTCGACTTACCTGTCTTACACATCCGTGATTATTAAATTCTTCAGTTAATTTCTGCCAACATCTTGCCTTGCTCAAAACGGACTCCGCATCCGTGCGCTTGCACTCAATTACGTCCTTGTACTTGACCACCAAATTGCACAAAATTTCCTGCTCCTGCCTGGCCATCCGCTCCGACTTAGCCATTTCTGTTTATATTGTTGATATTGGCGGGTATATCCCCGGTCGCATTCGGTGTATCGCTACTGCGCATGTCTGCGAAATTACGATTCGAAAAATTTAACGTGGAACAATACTGGAAGACTGTCAACTCTGAAACCCGAAACCTCGTCGACAACAATGCGTCATTTCCGCTGGCTCAAACCCCTCCTCCTATGAACCGAGCTGGAGGAGGGTTTTATGATATGATGCGATCGAGGGATCTCCTCGTCGAGCTAGGCCGGCTTCAAACGAGGCCCTCCTCAGCTCAAACTTCGAGGGGACTTTTATGATACGGGCCTCAGTCCTGTCGTTAGATTGAGTTTTTATCTTATTACTTTTGAAACCATCACTCTTTCCAAGTTTTTAAAGTTTTGGGTGATTATTGTCGCCTTCCAGCTTTCCATTGCATTAGGTAAAAGTACCCATGAAAGAGTAAGGGTAAAAACAACAATTTTAACGCCATGTCTCATTTGCCTTCAGAATATGCAACATTTCATTATTTTTACAGTCAATACTTAAAATGTTTTGAATATAAGTTAAGTAGAAATTTTTATTGCAATTTGGGATGAGTTTAAGACACTTTTTTAAACAATACTTATTTTTTAATTAGCAAATGAAAGTAAATTTTTATTGGGTTTGCTTGAAAATCGTGCGTATAAGGGTCTATTGAATAATCATTTGGATTGCATGGGCAGTGTTTCAGCATCTGCGTACTATAATACTAAGACTTTCAGTTATTCATCACGCCAGTTGGTAATTATTTCCTTTTTTCCACCTATCAAAGTCACCCCAGTTGACAGTAACTATTTTTTTTTTATTCCCAACTATGGAATTCTAGCAGTCACTCATTAATAAGGTATAACCAGATTTTCTGGCGTGTCCTAATGGCCGTTGGCATATTTGCCTGTCTTCCGTTGAATTTCTTATGCAAGCTGTAAACGGTTTACGGCTGTTTCTTTATTGAAATCACGTTCCCCAGATAAAATGGTAACGTCGGCCTCCGTGGGGGCGGGGATAAGTCCTCGCTTATCATAACGAAGGTCGTGGGTTCAAGTCACGTCTGGATATTTTGCCCCTTCCAGGGTATTGTTGTGTGTGATCGTCTGTTGTTGATTGTTATTGTTGTTGAATTCCCGAGGTGAAGGCCTCATTGTGCTGTTTTCGGGGTAATTGAAATAAATAAATGCAATAAATTCATTAGGGTGCCAGCCTCTTCTATTGTGCGACCCGAACAACGCTATGAGCGGCAATGATTTTTTTATCAGCCCATACAGTGGCAGTCTCTGTATTGATACTGTCACAGCTTAAGTTTGCGACTGCGGAAATCTCGACGGATGGTTTCACTCGCGCATATTTTTTCACATTACCACGAGATCTCATTTACCTCTGGAGTTTCAGGCCGGAGGATTATTAACCGATAATTATTAGTTGTGAATGAAGAAATTCTTGGACGGAAAAATACTTTATTGCCCTCCGTTAATTGCCCTCCGCATCTCAGTTCCAGTTCTGCTCTCGAGCTGAAAGGTTGTCTCCTCAGAGCTCCTGCTTTGCTTCGCTATGCCTACCTTTTGTGTGTGTAATCAAGGCTCTCGACCTGGTCAAAAGGGCCTGAACTGTGGCGAGTGCAAGTTATTTTTCCATCCGTCTTGTGTTGCTATGTCCGATGGGGACCTGCAAGTTCTGGATGACCTGCAGAAAACCTGGGTGTGTGATTCCTGTACATCTCGGCAACTTGCTTCTCGCTCTGACTCCACGCCCTTAAAACCTGGCATAGGGAAATCTTCCGAAGAGCCTCTTGCTGACCTGGTTAAGGAGCTACTTGATAGAGTAAAGCAACTTCAAGAGGGTTACTCGGACATAAAATCGTCTCTCTCCGACATCCAAAAGTGCATCACTGATCATGCGGACCCCCTCAAAGGTATTTCGGCTTCTCTCACTAGCCTTAACCAACGCCTTGACAACCTATCTGAAGACAATATCCAAATTTCAAATCGTGTTTCGAGTCTTCAAGTTCAGTTCAATAGGGCTGAGCAAGAGTGGCTACGAAATGTTGTTGAATTTCGTGGTGTTCCCTTTGTCGATGGTGAAACCCTTGACTCTATCGTCTGTAAAGTAGGGCAAGCGCTTGGTGTGGACATCAGTGTGTCCGACCTTGATTATTGCTATCGCCTTAAATTGCATGGCAAAGGGTCTGATTAACCTAACCCAGTGATAGTCCATTTTCTTCGGCATTCACTCGCCTCTAAGGTTGTCGCCGCCCGTAGTGGGAAGAGAAATTTCACTACCAAAGATATAGGCTTCAGCCTCTCTCCAGCGGCCCCAGTGTACGTAAATGAATCCCTTACGCCTTTCAATCGTAAACTGTACTCAGTGGTTCGCGACTTGAAGAAAAATGGCAAAATCAAGTATGTTTGGGTGCGCAATGGAAGGATTTACGCTCGCAAAGAAGACGGTTCCGAGCGCCTTACCATTTCTTCGACGGAGGATACTGATAAACTTTCTTCATTGGTGGATTAGCAACCGACTTGTCAACCCAATGGCTGCCATCTGGTTCAAAGAGTTCTTCAATCTAACTGCATTAAGATATGTTGTGTTAATTGCCAATCTCTGTACGCCCATATTGACGAATTCAGACTTTACTTTTCCCAATGTTCTTTTGATATCATTTGCCTCACTGAAACTTGGCTTAAACCCGACATCCCTGATGTCCTAGTGTCTTTGCCCAACTTCAATCTTTTGAGGCATGATCGTCTCGGTAAAGTGGGAGGTGGTGTTGGACTATTTATTCGCCAGGATCTTCAGGTCTCAGTCGTTGCCTCTTCTCCCTCAACTTACTGTTCCCGACCGCAGTATCTTTTTGTCGACATCATCAGCCCAAATACTTAAAAGCTATTATTATGTGTTGTTTATCGTCCTCCCAAAATTGGGTTCATGAGTGTTTTCGAAAACGACCTTCTTCGTTTTCTTCCCACCTACAACAACGTTGTGATAACTGGAGATTTTAACTCTGATCTCCTCCAAGTCAAATCTGATAGTCAGTATATTAGGAATTTTACCTTGTGTAACAATCTTCATTTAGTTCCGTCTACTGCAACTCATCATACAGCAACCAGTCATACTTTACTCGATCTGTTTATTGTTGATGACCCTGATAAGGTGATCTCATACTCTCAAATGCCTGTCCCCTTTTTGTCAGCTCATGATCTCATTCACATTTCCTGTCGATTTAAACTCTATACTACGCCCCCAAAGCCTTTTAAATTCCGTAAACTTAAAAACTTTGACGAATGTATTTTCCAGAATTAACTTGCGGCTTTGGATTGGAGCGATATCTTTAAGTCCGACTGTATTGACCTTAAGGTCGATTGCTTTAATTCTCATTTAGTGAAATGTATCAATGCTCTGGCACCTCTAGTGACGTGCTATCCTAAGCGTGTTCACGCACCGTGGTTTAATGAAGAAATCCGTAATCTAATAAGCGAACGTAATCATCTTCGTAGAATATATATTCGCACCAGAAAGCCTGCAGACTTCCAATCATTTAATGATTATCGCAATATGGTCAAAGCCCGCATAACGGAAGTTAAACACCATTACTATGCATCAAAACTCTCGAAACTCTGTGACCAAAAGTCCATATGGCGTGAATTGAGGAACCTCGGGTTAGTACGTCAGCGTTCCAATGCCCTGCCACGTCATATTGACATTGATCAAATAAATCAATTTTTCACCTCACTGTCGAGTAGTACCAGCGACACTGCAACAGCTGCACCGACCATTGACAACCTTCATGTTCCGTTTGATGCCAATAATTTCTTTTTTCAACGCATCACTCCGGATGTTGCCCTGAAGTACCTTAAGAAGACGAAATCTAATTCCCCAGGTTACGATAATATTTCTATTATGTTTGTTCATAAAGCCACTCAGTTCCTACTTCCATTTATCCTTGAAATCTTTAATTATTCCTTATCCTACGCTCGATTTCCAGCTGCCTGGAAAAAAGGACTTATCACGCCTGTCAGAAAGGTTAACAAGCCCGAAAACCCATCTGATTTCAGGCCCATTTCTATTCTCTGTGCCCTCTCTAAAACACTGGAGAGGATTTTGCACTCTCAAGTCATGGAATTTCTAACATCATCTGGTAAACTAGACCCTTTCCAATCTGGCTTCCGCAAGGGTTTTCGCACACAGACTGCCCTGCTTAAAGTCACTAACGATATTCGTCTCACCAACGACAAGAAATTGGTAACCATTATGGTTCTATTCGATTTTAGTAAGGCCTTTGATCGAGTTAATCACGTAGTTCTCTTACGCAAATTAAAGTCCCTCGATTTTTCCAGCTCTGCCCTAAACTGGTTTAACTCCTACTTGACGGGCAGAAGTCAAGCTGTCAAGGGCTCAGGTGACGAGTTATTCCCATGGCTCCCGATTTCATGCGACGTACCTCAAGGATCCGTCCTTGGACCTCTCCTCTTTACTTTGTACACCCTGGACCTGGCTAAGTCCATTAGTGACGCCAACTATATGCTCTATGTAGATGATCTGCAAATCTATATTCACTGCTCTCGTGACGAACTTCCGTTTTTTATCGAAACAATAAACAGTGATATTAGCTCCATCATCTCTTGGGCCAACATCAACTGCCTACAATTAAACCCCTTAAAAACTCAAGCAATCATTTTCGGAAATTCAAGACTTTTAAATAGCATTCATCATGATAGTCTTCCACCTATTCGTGTTCACACGAGCATTGTTAAATTCAAAAAAACTGTTCGATACCTTGGCATCACTCTTTCCACTGCTTTAAATTGGGATCAGCATGTATTGGAAATGTGCAATAAGGGAAATAAATTCTCTATGTATTGAAACTTCAAAAGAAAAATTTACCTGTCCACACGAGACTAGCACTTGTAGCCTCTTTGATTTTTCCAATTATGGATTATTGTATCCTAGTGTATTGTGATTTAACGAATGTTCTTGAAATACGTGTCCAGCGACTAATTAACAGCTGCATTAGATTTATATTTGACCTTCGCAGAGACGATCATGTTTCTGAGCACTTTGTTGCCTTGAAATGGCTGCCTATTGGCTCCCTAAGGAAGTACTTCCTGTAGTCTCCTCTGTTCTCCCTATTTCGTACTCAAACGCCTGAATACCTGTATAACTTATTCACTTACAGGACTAGTGTTTCCCTCCGAAGAACCCGGTCAGACCTTAACCTTCTCCATATACCCCAAGCCCGTACCAACTTATACCTAAATTCCTTCCAGATCACCGTTTCTAAGTTTTGGAATTCATTACCCCCCTTAATAAAACGCTCCTCCACCCCGGAATCTTTCAAGAGTAACCTGTATGAATATTTAAAACCGTAAATGTATGGTTTTCAGTTGTACAAATCTTTGAGTTGATTAATTTTGTTTATGTTGTGCTATTTCATAATTATTGTATTTTTGAGCGGAATGTTTAATTGTATTTAGGTTTTTTGCTGTTATGGGTTTCCCATAGCATCCAATTAAGCATTCATTCATTAATAAAATATGCTTTCACAAAGAATCCCCAATGGAACATTTTAATAGGAAAACTCCATATTGGAATGATTTGTTTTGCTTTTTGTGAAAAATAGTAATAATGATGTATACAGCGGCATATCCCTATATCTATTAGCATTAACGTACAAGTTTTTACCTTCAATGTATCTCAAATTTCCTCAGTTTATAATCCATTTTGCCACCTTATATTTCTGTCCTTGGTAAGCATGTATTTCAAGTTGTATTAATATTTAATTACAAATAGAATGGTAATTTTTGTTCGGACCCGCAATACTTCTGGTAGTTTACCCTATACTTATCCCCCCCCCCTCCTGCCGCAATTACCAGCAGTAGTGGATCCTGGATCCGATACTGCTGGTAATTGCGACTGAATAAGAATAAAAATAGCTTGGTAGTAAAATCAGTGCAAACTGAACATTTATTTAGCATTACAGTCCATATTATTTTCACTATTTTTTTCAAAGGACAGAGTAATAGAAGATAGAGAATAGTCATTAAAGGTGTCAAAGTATATCTCAGTATGCAGCAATTGCTTGATAATGAGTCTGAAATTGAGGTGATCTTCAGAAGCACTCCTCAAATTGAAATGGAAGGCCTTTCTTCAAGCAGCGACGCTCATTCTGTAGGCATGAGGATCCAATTAATGATACTGGATATGTCGTTGACGTTTCGCACTGAAGGCGATTACGAAGTTCGCTGTGATAGATGAAGCAGTTAGCAGTGATTAGGCTCTTGACTTTTGAACACCGCATTAACTTAAGCCGTGATTGGTTCTATCATCGTCGCCATCTATCTCCAATATTCCTCTTTGATCCCGACTCCTCTCGGAGATCGAATCCCTAGGAGTGAACCCACCCCATCGTTACTCCACCCAGCCTTCGATAAACACTCTAGTCGGTCGAGACTCTCGCTGCATAATGAAGAGGTTTTTGAGGTTCCACCCCCTAAAGAATATTCCCAATCCCTTTGGCTACAGTGAACGAGTTCGCGTGGCCGAGATGTGGTTCTGCAGCGAGAAAACTCCTCTCCTCACCCTCCAAACATTCGCTAAGTTTCCTCGTCTTCCAAAATCTTCCCTTACCACCCACCGCCCAAGAAAACCGCCCCGGCTCCTTATCGCGAGGCTAGACCGCTAGCTGGATGTGAGCTGCGGTTTATGCGGCCTGTTATAGATCTTCCACGCTATTCAAATTGCGCCCAAAGTTTTCGAATAAATATGGGTTACTTCGCGCGGACTTTTGTCCAGATAGCCGAGGGAGCGTTTCCTCCTCCCCAGCTACTTCAACCCCTGCATATTAATGTTTCGGGGGGGGGGGGGGGGGGGGGCGTCTGTTTTCTTTCAAGGGGTCCTCCCTCCCAGGAGCTCCCTCTGATGGTGTACTAAGGAGGCAGAGCACAACCATTGTTCCCATAATCACCTCGTCGAGCTAATCTCGAGAAAAAAATGTCCATTACACGTTCTCCTCGTTGCCACCGTGGGCAAAATGTTTTGCCAAACTTATCGTGAAGCGGGTTTTCTGTAATATTTTCTTCCTTGTCACTCGATTTATCAGTCTGAGAGAATTTTAAAGAATAGTCATTAAGAGGCTCTTATCATGAAAGCAAAAATAACCTCATAATTATTTAAGATTTCTCGTTATTGTTTGTCTCTTTATATCATATAAAAATCTTTGTCTCTTTATATCACTATGGTCGCATCGACGAAACCGGTTGTCCAAAATGATCTTTTTTATTTGTGAAACTTGCAAAGTTCTTTTTATTTTAGAGTAAAAAATTTCAGTAATTGACGTATGAAATCGTTTCAGGTTCTACATGGTGTAAATGTGGTCTATCCATGACAAAATTTTAACAATAAATGGTAATAACCACATTTTTACGAAACTACAATTCCATTGCTGACCATGGTTGATACTATATGTCATTTTCAATGAATATGCCTTGAAAATGAAAAATAGTGTCAAAAGTATAGACTGTAATGATATCATGCATTTTTAATAGTGGAAATTACCATTTTTTGTTCATATTTAGGCAATAATTGACGTCTCACACTATGGATATGTCCCTTTATTCCTGATTGGTGCAACATTATTCGATTGAATGATCATTAATAAGAATATAGTCGTTCCTGCAAATAAAATCTGAGTAAACTTATTTTGAATATCAAAATCAGAGAGACAATTCTACTGAATTTCTCAGAGTTCCTTATGACATCGCTAGACGCCAAGTATTTTTTCTGCGGCCTTTTCCCTATCATCAACGCATCTATTTGTGTGTCTAAGGTAATCGGAGCATTAAAGCATCGTTACGAATCTTTAATGAACAATGTTCTGCAGTCTGTTTCTTAGCAAATTCAGCGGTTTTAATTTTGCTGGTTAAATTATTTAAAATAGCTTGTCTTCGGTGAGAAACTTAATACTGGAGACTAATTATATAAATTGGATTTTCAATACTCCAACATATTATTATCGAATCACCTTTTTCTGTCGTTTTTGATATGAATATAGGATTTTGCAAACCAAATTACATCCTATGTTTAACATGATCCTATCGTCAAAGATTTACTCAAGGGTTACAATGAAGTGCATGTATTGGAATTAATTAACTTATTTTGCAGTTGAAGGTAGAATAAAAATATTTTTCCCAGCTTACGCATTTATTTTGTAATGATTGTAAGTTTTTTGTGCCTCTTAAATTTTATTAGCTTTTAGTTATCATGAAGTTTTTGGGGCATTTTAAGAAACAATATGAATTGTACCAGGTACCATTTCGGAAATCGAACACAAAGTATATTCCCTGAAAAAAAAATAACATTTGATATCTAAAGTATTTTTTTCATGACTTTAATGATTTTTATAACTATTATTTTCACCAATTAGATTATAAATTAATGAATTTCGCGATTTTTTTCAACTTTGTGGGATTTTCGTCTCAAAGTTGATCTTTGGTGTTGAAATGGTGCAGTGGGTTCTTCGTCTAACAAGCGTGCGGTGAATGGCAACATCCCACTTCATGAAATTCCATGGAAACTTCTCCGAATGCTTCTCAGTGGCGCGTTATCTTCTTTCGTGAGCTATGTACCTGCTCCAAAATTTTATGAGCCGAGTTGACTTATCGAACTTTGCGCTGCTATTCAATTTGATTTATAGGGTCACCCACAATGTAACATCATATCACGATTTCCAGGAAACTTTTCGGGTTCTAACCTGATTCCAGAGTCTATTCTTATTTTCCAAGATTTCAGTAAGCAAAACATTCCCATGAATTTATGCAAGACCTAACTGTAAATTTTACCTGCCCTATAATAATCCTTCAAGATATTTTTCAATGGCTAAAATAAAATTCATGATGGAAGGCCATAATCCGTCATAGTACTTTATGCCATTGTTATCTGGTAGTTACTTTCGGCAAATTGGTGAGCCTCGTGTTACTTGTTTAGCGAAACAGATAGAATACCTAGTAATGGCCTCCATATCATATCGACACTGCGTTTACATATCTGTTCGATTTTGAGAGAACATTTGCCCGAGCAATTTTGATAGAGAGTAGATTTTCATTGATATTTAATGCTACAAATACCGTGCTATCGGGGTTTGGGGATCACAATTATCTGAAGGATTCCTTTTTCATCCATTAAAGAAAGAAATAGTAGAGTTGCGCAGGCGAAGAGGGCTGTCTACAAAAAGAAGAATCTTCTTTGAGAATACAAGCATAGAAGTAAGGAAACCATTCATAAAATGCTATAAATACATATGCAGTACATATGAAGCATGTTTCTCTATGGAGTCGAGGCTAGTACGTTGACAGCAGCAGGGAAGTCAATAGTGGAAGCATTCGAAATGTAGTGGTACCGAAGAATGATGAAGATAAAATGGATCGACCGTGTAAGTGATGAGGAATTTCAAAAGAGAATGGAAGGAAGCAGAAGTCTTCCAAAACCATAAGAAGAAAATGTGACAACTTAGTTGGCCACATTAAAATATATGATGGCCTGATGAAAACAATTGTAGAAGGGCAGGTTGATAGGAAGATGTGCAAGGGACGGACAGTTACACAGAACAGGTTATAAAGGATGTGGAACGGAAAAAAATACATGGCTATGATAAGGCTAGTGGATGGGAGAGAGGAATGGAGAGCTGTATCAAACCAATCTTAGGATTTTTGACCGATGATGATGAAATGCATTTTTACGTTTCTCAACGATATCTTATTTGTATGCAAAAGGTAAACCGAACATATTTCCGGCAATTTCGAATATGTCAGCAAATGACGCGATGAAATCATTTTTTGCAGCCGAGTTGTAATTCAAGATTCTTGACAATTTATTCTCCAAGTAAGGCAAGGATGTGGGAAAATCTTAAAATCCAAAAACTATGACAATTGTGACCCAGAAAATTTCTATATTTTTTTAAATTACCTCGGCCATATATGACATGCCTTTAATGGGTGTCAGTTATAGATTTGGAACTTAAGTGGGCCAATTACTGCAGAAAAAGATTGGAAAAGGAGGCACTGCGTTTCAGGCTGCCTATCTACCGAGAGTAGTGCCATCGTGTTTGTGTAATTATAGCCTCATGGAAATTATATTGTAGATTAAACGTTGAAAAGGGGGTATTTATGACATTCATTTCAGGTTAAAATATGCATTTACATAATAGTTAATATCCCTATGCCTTAACACTAGAACTACCGATGGAGTCATTTTGACTCCTCGCCATTTTTATTTCTCTGCCCTGTCTAAAATTTTCCGAATTCCGGCCTGAAATTCCGTGACTTTTATTCATTTTCGACACAAAATAAGGCTGTTCGATTAAAATAATTCTAGAAAATAAAATAGTGCACGTTTTTCAAAATTTACCTTTAACTACCAAAGGGAGTCATTTTGACTCCCTACTGTATTTTGCTTGTCTTTTCACCAAATAGTAATATTTATACAAGTTTTTATCTCTTCTTATGTCAATAATAATTAATATAAATCAATCAAAGGCTTAAATATACAATTATTTTCCTTTTGGCCCATATTTGTGAGACTTTGAAAGCATTTCTTATTTTACGGGTCTGTGTTTGGATCTACAAACTATGTGAATGTCCTGATATTATTTTACCTTGCGATAAAGTGGTGAATATGCAATTCATAGCATTTTCAAATCCATGTGTTTAGAATCCGTTGTGTCTATCCCTCCTCCGTTACCCCTTCCTTCTCGCCGCCACCCTTTGCCGCCGCCCGCTAATACTGTGCATTGCGCTGCAGCACTTTTATTTCAGCCTTGACTGCGTGGAAGTTGATTTTCAAATATGAAAAAGTACCTCTGATATACCGATTCCCCAGAAAAATTGATATACTGATGAACCAGGAAAATAAATCAGTAGAATGAAATAAAGTTACTGTCCTAGCACGTTCGGCTCTGACAGCGCTGGCTGCCGGGTGCCGCACAGGAAAACCGTGCGCTGTCCTTTGCATTAGTGAATTCAGTGAACTCTCGAGTGGACTGCAAAACTCCTATGAAGCAAGGATTTCATTTTTCCTGACTGGGAGTATGGCTAGAAGAAGTAGGCGTGAAGAAGTCCTATCTATGTTGCATTCTATACCGGAAGGTGAATCGGAACGCGAAACAAAAGATCATTTCGGCTGTGACGAAGTCGAGGATTTTATTCCTCAAAATGTTTCTAGTGAGTCTGAAGATTCAGACAAAACGCGTGCGAAACATAAGCAGTAATTTACATTTACTTTCCCTTTCATGGGTTGTTACAAAAAAAGGTATTATATACGATTATTTATCGATTCGTTTATACTGACTCACATAAAGCGATGTACAATTGTGGAACCACGCAGGCAAAATTACGAAGATTTTACACTTTCCGATGTGGAGCTAGTTGCATGTATAGCCATATTTTATGCCCGAGGAATATCAGGTACAAATGATTACTCTATTGAGAGTATTTGGTCAAACGACTGGGGAATACCATTTTCTACAACGAACGACTAGGTTTGTTAACATTTTGCAATGTCTAAGAGTTGATGAGAAATCTAATTGATTCCAGCGGCTCAAAACTGTCAAGTTTGCCCTCTTTTCAATAGTGTACGATAGATTCATAGAGAATTACATTGCTTGTTACAAACCTGGTCCGTACATTATAGTTGATGAACAACTTTTTCCCAGTGTAATTAGGTATATTTCACTCTGTACATTCCTTCTAATCCGGACAAATACGGCCATGAATATTGGCTACCTGTTGACAAGGAGAGCAAATATCTTGCAAATGCCTTCCCTTATGTTGGAAAAGGTAATTCACTTCATGCAGATTGCCGTTTAGCAGTACTGAAACTAATGCAACCATTTCTGAAAAAGGGCGAAATTTTACAGTATATAATTACTTTACCTCAGTCAAACTCGCTGAACAGCAAAAAATTCAGGGTACTAGCATTGTGGGAAAGGTAAATAAAAGAGAATAGAAGAACCAAAAGAGATGAAATCACAAATATACCACAAGAACGTCCACTCAGTGATAGCCTATCTACTCGTTGGAAAATACTCCCGACTTAGCAGGTATTCATGTGTACAATGAGACTACCTAAAACATTTCGCGCAAGACTTTTTAGAAAAAGCTCGTTACAGAGTTGGCTGATCCTCATGTTAGATGTAGATAAAAGCGTTGCGTGTCCAATGCCGCAAATTCTTCTGACGGGTTTCTGCAAAAAAATTATATCCAGGCAAAACCAAAGTGCAAAAATAATCTATCAGTTGGGAATAGTAAGACCTGCCAAAAGTCTTTGTGTGGGCAATGAAAATGAACGACAATGCTTGAACTCTAAAGCACCTTAGACAAATGCGTGGCGTATCAACTGCATTTTTTTGCTTTAGTTAATTATCTTCCCAACTACCATGTAGCCTAAGTAATATTTTTGATCATTCAAACAATATGATAAAATGTGTTGAAAAGTCTACGTTTGCTGTTTTATCCAATTCCTCCATTATAATTCTCTTAAAACAACATAACATGTAAGAAAAAAGAATTTCAAAGCAACACTGTCGAATTTCGCTTTTTTAAAAAATATATATTTTTGTTAAAACGACGTCTGAAATATTGCTATTATTAACAAAAATGATAAACTAATGCAATTTATCAATAAAAACAGACATAAACAGCAAAAATAAACAATTATAAGGTAGGAGTCAAAATGACTCCATTCGGTAGTTCTAGGGGGGGTGTCAAGTCCGGTATTCCTAGTGTTAAAATACTGCCTATAGTAGATCTAAATGCTACAAACCCAGACACTTCTAGGAGAATAACGATTATTCATTCAATTACTGACACTAACCGCATGGTAAATACTGACTATATCAGTTTTCACACGAATTCTGGAACCAATCCCAATTCTGATTATAAAGCTGGACTATCTGAGAAAATTTTGCAGTCTTCAAGCAGCTACTTTCATAAAATGCTGGGTAATTTTTTTTCCACTAGCTACTTTTGATTCCCACTGCCGCGAGCATGCAGCAACTAGTCACTACCACAAATTCCAAAAGAACTTTCTGACAACTTACGTATGCTCTCCTCTAGATACTTCTTTTTAGGTGATTCTTTACTCGCGTAAAACTTATGATATGACTTTTAAATTTTCAGCGTTAATCTAATAGACCCTGTGCCACATTTAGTTTTATCTGAAATCGATTTCTCTTTCCTTCACATTAATTATTTGATGATGATTAACGTCTCGGAGTATTGGTCTAATTGTAAGAATGATATGCAAAATTATTTACCAACGTTTCGATATATTTCTTATGTCTTCTTCAGGGCTGCGAATGACGTGGTGCAGGTAGTTAAATACTATATAAATTTCAGAAAAATACTATAAGATTTAAGGGAGTGAGAAGAAGTCTCTAAGAAAGAATTATCGAAACAAAGGCATTCATCCTATTTATTTCGAGTGAAAGCATTTTGCATTAAAAAATTCCGCTGCAAATTCAGTTCGACACGAAAACGCAAATATCTCCAGCCCGTTGCTATCTGCGGAGAGTAGTGATAACTGCCACGAATGTGATTCCCATCCGGTCGTGTTACTTCTCGAGTTTTACCTCCTTTCGGGGCACGGCCGCAGTCAGCAGCAGCAGCCTGGCCCGGACCACATATCTTCCCAGAGTCCTTGTTATTCACGCGGGGATCCCATCCCTCCTCGTTAGTGCCACCATCTTCTTCCCAGCGAACTCTCTTCTCCCGGCCAATGTCTCCCGTGACCTCCCCTTCGCGAAAAAAACAGCCTCCCCCCTCTCTCTTCTCACCTCTCCCAACCCTCTCTTTTTTCATGTCTGACAGTTGGCCACTCTCCGCCTGATTCCCGTTTACCGCCTTCTCTCCTTCCCGCTAGGGGTTTTCGCAAAGTCCCGAGCCTTTTCGAAGTGCTTCTTACCCACTTTAGCTCACTCTTGTCTTTTTTTGCGCGAGAAACTTTCTCGTCAAATTGAAGGTAATACCCATTAAGTAGGGAGTATATAGCGATTCTTATCCTAGGCTTATATCGATCGTAACCCTGCACAAGTACCGGTTTAAAATATACCGTGTATCGTATATCGTATTTCATTAATGAATAAGCAGTAATAGCCCGGGTATTTTACCAGCTAAATTTTCAAATTTCGTGAACCAAGTTCCGAGTTCTTACGAAGCTTGAAAATTTAACATGAAAATATGTAACCCAATTTGTTCCTGTGGATTTAATTTCACGGCAGGAAGGTAAACTAAATCAATTTGGTCATCATAATCTCCATCAGGGGTTTAATTTCTTATCGGAGTAACTCATCCATAGCCTACATTTTTCACTGCAGAAGATTAGGAAAAATGACTTCAAGCATATTATTGGAGTAAGGCCATGTGCCATTTAAATCTCATTTTGATAATTTTATATTCATTTGAATTGCTTGTAAATGCTAAAATTGTACTATCATAATGAATCATATATTTTGGATATAATGCTGGGCCTTGCGTTAATACCCTGTTAACAGATACGATATCTTATGATATGAATTTAGCCCACATCGCTACTGCACTGCCTTTAATCCCAATCCACTTTCATATTTAATTGACAGGCGTCACTGATATTCTCAGGGCATTGTGACAACGAGTTTAAATGATACTACCCGCATTCCCGCTGAGAAAATGGTAATTAGAGAAGCTGAGGGATAGCTAAGGTTGGGCAATGTTATCTTAAATTAGCATGTTTGTACGTTCTCAAGCACCATGATCTGACACTCAACACTAATCAAAAAGTGCAGTGAATATAATCCCTTTTTGTTACCTCATTGTGATATGAATATTGTTAAAACCTGGGTTGAACGATTTAAATTTATGTTTTATATCTATGCTGATTACCTATCTTTTATTGATTGCTACTAGCGTTACGGTTCTAAAAATGTCATCATATTCGTTAATTTTGTAACTAGTTGAAAGATTGGCATTGCCATATCTGCATTCTTACATATTTTTCTGCCAATTTTAAAGCAATTAGTGTTCCATGTATCCATAATGTGCATAATTGTATAAATTGATAACCAGTCTGTTTCGCTTTGCGTTGCTCAGAAATGATTATGCATTCCTCATACTTCCTTTTTGTTCCTTCTGCTTCTGATTTGGTGCTATGCTTCATCATCATAACATCACCGCATTTTTGTCTCCTAACTCAGATTACTCAGCGCTGTTCTTCTGTCTAGTGCTATGATTTTGATTTATGTTAGGACTTCCTCGGCACTGCGTTAGGAACAATCGAATTTCAACCCGTGATTGTGTCCTTATGTTGATGAAGGTGAATTTTAATGCTGTTCATTTTCATAATATTATGACCAACAAGTTCTTTCGACTTCCTCCCTACGCGGACAAAGTGGTGGAAATTTGCCTTTCATTGGTCCCGTCTCGCAAATCACTCGCCGGCCTAACCGGCGCCTTTACTCTTTCTTTTTTTTTCGGTCTCCTCCTGCAGCGCCCGAGTTCCGACAATTCGTCACCTTACCCTTGTTTTGAAGGTCTTTGTATGGAGATTCGGTTTGGCTCCCTGCTTTCCGTCGCAGAATCTCCTCGCTTGCTGGCCCACCTTCATTCCTTCCTTCCGCGCCGGGGAACACCGAAATTTCATATCCTCCCAAACGAGGAAGGAACTGTTTGGAATATCTTGAGAGCAGAGCCCTCCCTTCTTTACACCCACGGGGAAACTTTGGCGCTTAGATACACCTTCTCCCGACCACCACCACCCTCCACTTTTCAATCTCGCGATCCCCCGCATAAATATATTATTCATTCCTTGGCGGTCCCTCCTTTAATGCATGAGGCGAGGAATTTCAGGAATCCGAGGGAGAGTCCGCAACTCACTTCTAATTTTGGTTTGACAATTTATTCGCGAGATTATGCTGACTTCCTGACTTCTGCTTCAACTGAAGAGGGTTCGCCTATTACATCGAGGTTTTTTCTCGATTCTTCTTTGAACACGCGGGCGCATCCGCGTTTGTCTTATGTTTACCTACAAGTGTGTTTGGCAAAAGGTGAATGAAGTCATTATTCGCAACAGCAAATATTACCAAAAAAGTACCTGAATTAAGATATTTTAGCATTAATTAAAATGAGAAAAATTGAAGGGGTAGGTAACTACATCGTCAAAATGCGAATTAAAAATTTGAATTTGTCATAAACTTCATTACATTGTTAGTATTTGATAAAACAATCTACTAATTATCTTTGTCAAATTTAAGACCTTTCACGTGATGGAAAGCGGGGCCATTTATTGTGTTTCTAGCTTTATGGGCGGAGATGTTCAATCCAATGCTAAGGCGCTTTCGTAGAGTTTAAGTGATTACTACAACATTGCAATAAATTGATAACTGTTACATCTATTTCAAAATGAGTATGTAGTATTCGTTTTCTAATCAAATGAAGAAGATTTCCATAATTGAATTTAACCCTGTTTTTTTAAGCTGTTATTTTGTTACGTAAGCATTGATTAATTTTCATGGGAGTTCTCTTATCATATTAGTGGTTTCCAATAGGAAAGTTTTTAAAATAACAAGTTCCAAATGTCACTTAATGTTAATTGTGTATGAATTGGTGTCACCAACTATCTATTTTTATGAGAAACGTGGTTTTTCAATTCATTTGGCTTCAAGTAATGGAGAAATGCAGGATGTGATGATAGCTCATTTTGGGCCGTTTTGCTGAATGAAAGGAAAGGTTTAATAATTACTGCCTGGCTCTAGCTACCGTTTTTCCATGTTAAGCTAGCCTATGCATTTAGATTGAATAACATTTCCTCGTCTTTGGCTAATTAACGCCTTTGAACGTCGTCTTCGGCGCAGGAAGCGTGCAATAAGAAATTTCTCATTCTCATTGGACTATATGTAATACTTAGTCGTAAATTGACGATGAGCCTCATGCATATTTGTCACTGAAATTAAATCAAGGGTTTGATAATTTTCAATCATTTGCACTTTATTCGCAAAATATATTCCTGTTTACGAAAAAAAAAATTTATCCTATGAGCGTAATTCAATGGAGGACGTAATACTATTTGTGTTGCGAATTTTTTGGATCGGCCATAAAATAAAGTTTATGCCTGGCGAGTGTAAATGTACTTGGATAAAATTTTGGCTTGGGTAATTAGAGTTAACTTTATTTTGTAGTCAATGGAACAAATTCAATAATGTTACGCCCCATTTTGAATTATACTCATAGACAGGATGTGGTAACATTAATATATTCTTGTTTACGGGAATGTTGATTGCTAATACGGTGAAACCGATTGGAAATTATTAAACACTTGCTTTCAATGTCTTTGGAGTGGTTATTCTGGGTCAGAAGACTGAGCGTATATATTTAAATAAAACTCAAGAGAAGATACTCAACTTCTTGAGTAAAAAACCGGATTATTTCCGATTCTGAGAAATTTAACTGCGCCAGAAAATTATCTCGGATGTTGGAGTGGTACTTCAGAGAAAGTGTGTGCATAGTGGACGCAGTGGTTGCTACAGGTCGGTTTAGCACTTCTTTGGCGATATAACCCCCTCAATACCATGTTCAAGTCCGTTATTTGTGATTTCCTCAGAATGCAACCTTTCCACCCTTTCCGTCACTGCCATTAATCCGGTTTGAGTTGTTTTGGACAGTAGCGTAGAGAAAAAACATAAAACACGGCTTATCACCTTTTTATTTATAGAAATCTATAATTTACATATTTTCTCATGTAGAAGCTATGTTAAAATATACTTGCAAGTTTAAATTTTTCTTAAATGTAAATACGGGTATGGTCTGGCTTGGTATTTGAGGGGGGGACCGATATCTAATGTAATTTGCAATATAGGGATGGGTAGGGCTGGAAAGATGGAGAGATACCCGGCGTCAGCAATAGCCTACTCTTAGCGATAGGCGCCAAGAGGACCTTAATGTCCCATACGATAGAAGGAGTGATGTACGCAAAGTGCCTTCCACAGTCCACTCAAGCATGCAGTTTCTGAAAAATCTCCGCCAACGCCGGGAATTCGATCCTGGATCCACTGGATAGGCTGGCCAGCACTCTTGTCATCAATACAAATACCCCATAAATAAGAGCACGCTTATTAAACATATGGCGTGAATACGACTATGTATTTTAACGTGAGTTTTCTCAGCTACACCATTTCATTATAAAACATGTCCCCTCATTACATGCTTCAAACAAGGTGAGCACGTGAAATTGAGCGTGAATATAAAGTTATAGTTTTTTACTAGTCTGCATTCATCCCTCTTAAACTCATATGCTCCAGCTGTTAATTTGACATGTCAGTTTGACAGCTTATAATGGATATCGAGTGGTAAGTGAGGAAGTAGGTATCCTTAAGATCCTCATTCATAAAATATTCATGTAGATAAACAGCAGAAAAGACTTAGACATTTCAAACTTTTATGTAGAACATTATAGCAAAAAAGGTGATAAATATGCTAGACAATCGTTTTATTAAAAAAAACTCTGTGATGGCATCTACTTCACAATTCTTGGAGAGCCACCCATTCATAATGGCAAAGTGAGAATGCACAATGTAATGGAAAATTTTATTGTTAGCAGATTTACACCTACGATGTTCTTTTTCTCATGTAGGTTTATGTTTATTTTCTTTGCGCTGTGTATCAATTATCAAATTTTACTTTTTATCGCATTAGTCTTAATTTTAGCTTCTACTTTTCAAAACCTTTCTGTTATTTTTTTCTGGAGACAGTGTATCTTTTAAATGTGCAAGATATGGAAGTATATATCGGTTATTCAATGGTGAGTTCGTGAAAGTGCACTTTAAACAATGAGTCATTTATTTTGAGTGGGTTATATTGACTATTAAAACTTGTGTAGCGCGATTTTGGAGCGATACCTGTATCTTCCAAGCGCAGATGAACACCAATCTCGCATGAGACAAAAGCTTCACGCCGCTTCCTTCCAAATAAACGTAGATGTGCACCAAAGAGAAAATATTTACCTGAAGCAAAGGAGGTGAAAATAATTGAGTTTAAGCCCCTTATGAAGTCACGAAAGTGACTTACACCCACTTGCGTCCAATTAATCCCTTCGCGCGAGATAGATAATAAGACGGTGTGTGTGGCGTGTAAAAAAATGTGTGTGTGTGTGAGAATCTTTGAGGACGTTTTCCGTAGTGGAGGCTTAATTCGTAATTCTTTAGGGGTTAGGAGGCTTCTTCTTTTTTTCACAGCTTTTAGGGGTGAAGGAAATTCGTGGAAGAGGATGGGCGTTGGGTCAGAAATATGAGCCACCACGGTGTGAATTTGGTGTGCTATGGAGACAAAGGATGTGCTGGAGTGGGCTTGTTTTAAGAGAACAAAGGAGAGGCTCTTCTCCCAATGTCTCTCTTGGCTGTCCTCCTCTAGGGCGGAATTGAAAAAAAGTGCCAAAAAGAGTTTAAATTCGCACCTCTTCTACGCTCGTCGGAATGCATTACTTTGGTTTCAGTAATTGGTCTCATTAGCGACCTACCTTCATTTTGATAAACTATTTCAAGGATCCGAGTTCTCTGAGGGAATAATTGCTCCCGGTCATTTGAAGGGGCTTTTCTTTACAAATCGTGGCTTTCAAAAATCGACCATATTACGCGTGTGCCCAAATGAAACTCATCGTGGAGAACACATGCATGAAATATTCGTGACGGAGCCCTGAAGAAGCTGTGTTTCGCCTCTTGTGCTGTGAGGTTTCGCCTTCATATGAAATAGTATAAGAGTGGTTGTATTTCGCCTTCGTCAGGCCGCACCTCGAATACACGGTGAGAATATAGGATTCAACGCATAAATATTTTATACTTGAGCTTAAAAAAATATTAAGGAAATCTGATTGGTCCGTCAAGAAATGCTACGAGTTAACGGGAAGCATAATATAGATTTTACACGAATTATACCGGGAGTTGCTAGAGGATTCGTGTTAGGCTTAGCAATTGAGGATATGGAAGAGCCTCCGATATACAAAGTCCGTGTATATAAAGTCCGCAAACGTTGGCGTTGCGTGTTTTTAGAGGACTTAAAGTCTAAAATTTAACTTATATTTATGATTGCTCGATGCGATAGGGAAAAATTAGCGGAAAATCGCTGTTTCTCGTGGGAACATTGTAGATGATATAAATTATGGAATTCATATAATGATAATGCGTATTTGTATATTGAGCATATTTCATGCTGTCCAGATATTTAGTGAATAGTTGCTCCGGCATGGATATTTGTTAGAATCGTAATGTCTGAATCTATAGAAACTAAGAAAATTCCGGAGGAAAATCAAGCTTTGTTTACGTGGCGGAGCGTAGGCTTCTACGCAGTGACGTCGCGTCGTGTCGCTCAATTTGTATTACATTGATTCTTGGTGTGTGACCGACGATGGTTTGCAGTCAAAAATTGCCCTTTACTAACTCTGAGAATCGTTATATCCGCGTAATTTCTAAAGGCGGTTTTTTTATTATGCGCGATGCGTACTCTTCGCTCCCTACTCTTCATAAAAATCGCCAAGCAAACGAAGAGACATAAGCAAAAACAATAGGCCTACATTACGACTGACTGAATCCTTTACTTCAGACGCGTAAGTAGTTCGCGGAAAAATGATGAAGTACCTACCTTGCCAAGCAACTTTCAAGAGGGGGGTCATTTTCGACGTTTTGTATAGGACCGATTCCCTCTTCTGTTGGTACGAGTGGACGATTCATTGGATGGCTTCAAGGGATGATCCAACCAAATTAGCCACCGTTGAAACCGAGATCAAAGGGAATTATACGATTAGCTAATTGAGCAAGCCCACTCTCTTCGTTTTGCTCAGCATTGTTTTTTCTACCCTGCTTTTCAATCAAATGCGGATAAAAACGGATTTTAGCTCAAGTGCAAAAAAAATTTAACCCTCCGGATTTCCATTTTAAAAAGCATTATTTCTGTGAGGGTATTTTTTTCTGTCAGCTACAAGATTTTCGGTCTGTAAAATTATAGTTTTTTTTTAATTTATTTTGTTTCTCCTACGTAACGACATGCTAATTTAATGACGCGAAGTTATAATCCATTGATGTTCATAACTCCCCTTTAGGAAGGTAATCACCAGTTATTTCGCTATTTTTTTTTTGATCGGATAATTCACCGTCTTGAAACAATTTATCTTACTTAAATGATGAGAAAAGCAATATTTCCATAGATTTTTGAAACAGATAAGAAAAAGGTATGCTTCCAAAGATTTCTGTAAGACTTTTACAGTCTCTTTAAAGAGCTTATGCTTGCATGTCTTGTTTTCACTCTCAACAATGCACATTTTTTTCACTTAATTTTTTCCCAAGAGTCACCTTGCCAGTGATAAACTATGATTTTCAAGGTTTGTTTTCATGATGGTTTCAGCTACTCCGAAAAGCACACATTATTAGACCTCGAATTCAAGAATCGTTCTTCAATCAAATCATCTTGTTTAAAAATGCTTATAAGTGTTTATATAGTCTCACTTATGGTTTCTCTAGGTGAAAGAATTCCAATTTCTCCTCAACCCATTCTTACTTGTATTAAAAAAAAACTAAGGAAAGATGGGCGAATCGTCAAAAAATACTACGGGGGTACAGACATCATACCCAGGTGTTAATCGAATGAGGCTGGGAGCCGCTAGAGACTCGGAGGCTGCATGTTAGGCTTACTTGAGTGACTGAGAATGGCTATCTTTAAGAACGATACCGAGAAGATCATATATGAGCCCCATTATATTTCCAAATCCGACAGAAGCGATAAATCGAGAGAGATATTTTGCTGAACGGATAGAATTGCGAATTCGTTTTTCCCCCAAACCATAAAGTACTGTAATAAATACTAGTCGTAATCATGTTTGAGCATTTTCTTTGCATAAGTAAACGGCTGGTGTTTTGACACCCACCGCCGCACTTCTTTTTGGGAGGCTTTCGAGGTAGTATGTAGGTGTATCATTATCCTATCATCTTCCATCTCTTTCAATAACATTTCCCTATTTAAATCTATTTAACATCGAATCATGCTAACAAATATATAAATATAGATTTTTTAAAGTTATTTTTGCCCCATGAGGAGGCAGAATGGACTCGGGAGGATAGTTTGTTTGTCATTCGTCAAGCATATACCCTCAACATCATGCAAATAATAGTATTTCATTTTCCTAGTACATATTTCCCTGGAAGCGCATGGATAGTTGGATGTCTGAGGTTAGTATTTCAGTGGATTAAAAGGTGGACTAGGAGGGAGGGTTGTCCTAATGTCCAGAGGAGCACTCCCCTCGTTCCTCGTCGGATCGGAACTGCGAGGAATTTTCGTGGTGGACACCATTCCACATTCCGGGCGCTCCTCCCGAAATTTACGAGACAGCCAGAGTAAGATGAGCGAGCCGTGTATGGGGAGAGAGCAGAGATGCCAGATGAAAACGGGCGAAAGATGCGGGAACGTGCATGAGGAGGGCGGAAGGAGGAGGATCAAAAGATGAGAAAGGATAGGAAAAGGAATTTGGAGAGAAGAGCATGCACCATCGCCCACAACAGTCTCCGAACAAACATTGGCCCTATTTATTCCCTTAGACTAAAGGATATTTTTCTCTATTGTTCTTCTTAATTTATGTAATTATGCCACCCATTTTCGCATCAATTTTCTTTACGCAATTTTAAAACAAGGTTGATTTGGATAGGTGAGGGTAGAGCTCACACCGACTTGAGCAACAGACGTGTGAATTTCATCAATTCAGGGTAGAGGACAAGTTTTTCTCTCCATAAAATTTCACGTCTGGGGGATTTTTGTTTGGGGTCGTGTGAGGCCTCACCGGGGATCTGAACCCGGGAGCCCTTGATTAGCAGCTGAATGTTACTATGTTCCTCTCATAGTGAGATTATTTCCGGCGCTATTTCCCTAGGATTCTGTGACTCTTATTGAATTTATTTACAGAATTTAAGCTTAAGCAAGGTGAACGGTAAAATTTACATAATTATTATTTATTTACTACTGGGCGATGAAGCATATTATTTCAAGAATGAAATTGTCCGTAATACTATCATTTGATCGAAAGGTAAACAAATACGTTTGTTGCCATGTCACCCTTACTTCTTAATACCCTTAGCCAAGTGATAATTGTAAAAAATCCTGAAATAAATAAAAAATTCTGATATTGGATCTATAAAGCACTTCATTGAATTCTCCGGCGAGGTTAGATAATGACGGAGTTTTCTTTTGTTAATTTCTTATTTAGAAATTTTACGACGCAGTTTTTATAATATTTGCATGTATAAAATCATAAAAACCTTTAAACTGTGCTGAGCAAAAATTTGAAAAACTTTCGTAGTTCTATCCTAGCTCGGTTAGCAATGAAATACTAAGAAATTTACTCATATACTCTGTGGAACAATTGCTTCTACGTTAGCTACTTGTTAGACAGTGACACTGTATAATTAAATACTTAGAAGTTTACTTTTTTCATGTAAATATTTACTCGTACACCTCTCTTAAATGACCAGGAAAGCTTAAGGAATCGCCGGTCAAAAAATATTTGGGCTTGGTGCTTGACACCTGGGAAATAAGTACTCATACCCTTTCCATATTCGTAGGTTTTCCAATGAATTTTCCTTCTTGGTCGTATCTTTCCTTGAACTAGGGAATCCAGAGTAACCTGGTCACGTCCTCCAAAATACGTATACGGACTTAACTTCCTCAGGATGGAGCATGTCTCACAGAGCCAAGGATGAGAAAAGGGATGGATTGGATTGTGGGGTGTTGGATAAGGTTGTAGAGAAGAGTCAGCAGCGGGAAGAGGGGAGGAGCGAAGGGGATGTGGACTTCGGAGGGCGAGAGGGAGAGATCAAAGAGATGAATGGGGTTGGGGATTCGGAAGGTGTGCTGGAGTTTTTGGAAATAAGAAGACGGGGTGAGCCGAGATGGAATGCCGGAGAAAGAGCTCTGCGCTGCATGAGAGAAAGAAAGAAATGGCTGACAGAGGGGAGGAATGGTGATGCGTTACGAAAGTACATTAGTGGTATGTGAGAAATAGGGGCTGCTTTGCAGAACCTGGCACAATGTTAAGGTCTCATACTCTACTACTGTCGCCGCAAAAAAGGTAGAAGGCTGAACTTAAAGATTCTGCATGAAATTCTGCCGAAGCTCCATAGGGACGTGTTTAGCAGGATGTATGTATCCATACGTTTGCCTGCCTGCTAAAGGAAACTAGATATTTTGTTCAACTGAATGGGAAATAACTACTCAAAAAAGGAGTGGATCTACTTGGTGGCTAATGGGAAAACATTTTCAAATCCATGCTTTTAGAGGTGCTGCCCTCTACTGCCATACTTGGCTGGCTGATTATCTTATGAGGCACATTCCAAAGGCACACAAAACGTGTAGGGCAAATAATCCTGCAAAACTGCACCATGAGGAAGGGTGAATGACTGAGGAGACGATTAATGAAAATAGTTAAGTTAAATAACTATTTTTTCAATTTACTGCAGTTAATGTAGCTCAAGTGCGTTGAGTTGAAATAATTTTCTACAACACAAACTCTAACTCTAACGATTACTAACTCAATTTCAAAAAGCCTGTCTCGGTGGCGGTCAGGTAAAGTTCTCGCCTGCCAAATCAAAAGTCGCGGGTTCGAGTCCCGCCAGGATAGATGGCCCCAGGGCACGGGTGTTTGTGTTGTACATTGTTGCTGTTGGATACCCCGTTGTAAGAAGTCGAGATGTGAAAATGAAAAAAGTTGGAAATAAAAGGAAAGATTTAAAAGAATAAACAATGAGTAAAAGTATATATGACACGACCTTATGGAGCTTCGGCCGAATTTTGTAAAAATTATTAGAGTTCAGCGTTCTACCTTTTTTAGTAGGCGATAGTAGGTGGTTGAGGTCTCAAACTCAATTTGAGATTCTTTCGTCCAACACCTTTCCCTGGGGCCACTTATCCAGGCGGGACTCGAACCCGCGACTTTCAGATGGGCTGGCGAGGAGTTTACCTGGCCGCCCCCGAGGCCGGCTTTTTTGAAATAGAGTTAGAAAGTAGAAATAGAGTTGAGTAAAGTAAAGAGATTATTTTGTAGAAAACTCTTTAAATTCAACGCACATGAACTACATTTACTGCAGTAAATTGAAAAAATAATGACTTACCTTAACTATTTTCATCAATCGTGCCTTGCTCATTGAAAACTAGAATTTCTGGTGCGAATTATTACTCATGGAAGTATTTGTACGAGAGATATTATATCACGTTGCGAAACGGGGTAGTTGAATTTCTAGGAACGCCGATTCTGGGTGGAGGTGTTGAGATTGGAAATATGCCTTTGGTTTAAACATGGTTAAAAAGCTAATGTTTAGAATATAACTTTACCCAATCATACGTTTTGATGCATCAATTCATTATGAATAACGAACAACAACTGAAAACGTACTAACGAATACGTATTGTGCGCTTAAAAATTGTTTAGGTTGACGCGCCTAAAAGACAAGAATCTTCGTCATCCGTCCGGAACGTTCGGGAAAAAAAATGACGAGAATTCTCGCCATCCGTACGCAACGTGATATTTTAAAAATGTTAGACGGTGGCGGTCGACATCTTGGAACCTAACGACTCAATTACAGTTGGAAAATGAGTGAAGTTTCGTGAAAACAGCGTGGCAACCGTGTCGCGTTTGAGCCGCAATCGGGACTTAATTAACGTTCTATAAATTGGCTCTAAATAGTTGCTTGAAGGATAAGACCGACCGCATAGAGGTCGGTTGTTGAACAGATCGAGTTCCAAATCCATTTTACATGTGAGACAAGAGTATTTTTCTTTACTTATTCCAATATCTCCAAAAACAGCTCTATTTAGCCTTTTCTATCGGAGTATTCAGCATGTTAACAATCTTAATGTACACTAAAAACCATGCCGTAGTTAGGGGCAACCTACCCAGGCAGGACTCGAACCCGAGATCTCTTATTTGCAGGCGAGGAATTTACCCCGCCGCCGCCACGGCCGGTAATCAATGGTTTAAAATGCCTCATAATTATTAACCTAGAAGAAATTTTTTCACATTTAATATCAAAGAGCTTCGATGCTTTTATCTAGGCAATCGATAAAAGGATATTTTGCCCGACTCGTTATGGAAAAAATCTATAGCATCATCCCTAAGAGAAACCCCTCTTCTGCTAGATCCCTGCCACTTAAATTAAGATAATAGTTATGAATGTCATGAGAACGCACCCTCGTTGTATTTTGTTGTGTTGTATTTTACATAGTTGTAATGAAGCTGTTATTTTTAATTACCCGTTGGTTCCACAGTTTTTGTTTGCGTTAGACTGCAGATGCAGATCAGAGGGGATTCAGATTGCTTCCATTTTGGGCATAAGCGAAAAGGTATCAATGGGTTTTTGGACGGTTTATCGAGATTTGGGAGGGAGGGTGATTGAATGAGGCAAAGATTGTTGCAGGGGTAACAATGGGCAGGGCTCATTGGGTGGCGGGGGAGGGGGGCTGACGCTGATAAGGGGCGTAAATTGAGATGAGGTGCTCTCCTTAAATGGGATGAGATAGCGAGGGTAAATAAGGCGCGAGTGGGAAGAGAGAGATTGGACCAGGGGAAGAAACAGAGTTAAGCCGCGAAAGGAAAAAAAAATAAATGAAAACTATCTTGCACTCTTAAAGGTGCGAATGAGACCCCCATAATCCTGAACTGAGTTATAAAGCTTAGGCGAAAGATCAGGTGTCCTAAACATTGAAAGGTTCGGTCTTCAGTCGAAGTAAAACGAGCTGGGTCTATGAGGGGATCTAGAATCGAGAGGTCGGAGGAGTACTTTTTCAAATGATAGTGGAGTAAGGTGTGGTGCACAAAGCTGCACGCTGATCGTCGTCTAAAGAGACGCGTCATTCCTTACAATTTACCCCTATATCCACTTTCAGTGCATCAATCCCAGCACTTCTCGACGTGAACGAGTATTACTACAGTGCATAATATCTATGGCATGTCAACTTTACGAGTAAAACTTTAGGAAAGTTAAATTTTCAAAGTTAGATTTTTCTGCCGATGGTATTTTATTACAAAATGGTTATCCTCCTTTAATTGTGAGGATCTTGCGTTGTTCACCAATTTTTTTAGGTCGCAGGAGGAGTGATACGTCTGGCTACATATATCAACGCAGTGTTAACCGTCTTTCTCAAGTATTTGCTTAAAAATAATAGTTTGTACATTTTATAATAAAATACAGATTCTGTTAGCATTTGGTCCACCATAAATACATTATATCAAATAATATTACTGTAGTTGTACTCCCTTAACACTTGGAACTACTAACCACCTTCACAAAAACGGTCCCCCTTTAGCGACGACAAAAAATGTGGAAATACGTGATGACTAGCTTATATGCTTGGTTTGAATATGAGTGTTGAGAAAAAGTGGAACTAGTTATTTTTATAAGTAAAATTAGATGTTGCAGTATTTCCACTGAGTTTTATTATGACACCATGCGTTTCGTCGTCCCAAAGAAAATTATTAGTAATGTTGTTTACGGCGAAGAAGCGCGAAGTGTCATAATAAAACTCAGTGGAAATATTGCAATGTCTAATTTTACTCATGTTAAGAGCTTCCACCATATTGTGCCTCACATCATGCAAGCTATAGTTATTTTTTGTTTAGCCGTGCATCTCTGGGTATGTAAATATGCTCTGCAGGCATGCTTAATTGTTTTATAGTGCATTTTTCTATACTATGCTCTTATTTCTATCAGACAAATTAATAATGTTCATACACTCAACTATTCTTGAATGTAATTTCCAATTATGATTTGCTTTGTTTTATTAGGAGTCGCCCTTCACACTAGAAATAGCCTGATCTCAGTCCTATCACATAGCTTATTCTTGGAATAGAGGTATTTTTTATAAATTATAAATGCATGTAATGCCAATTTGATGAATCGATAATTTTAGTTAATGAAAAATGATGTACGTCCTCATTCCTATCCATATCATGCTGAAAGAAGTTAACTTTCAGGGCTTAAGATAAATTATTCTGGTGAATAGTGCTACTCAGAAACTGCTGAGCTGAAAAGATGAAAGCTTACAAGAATCGTTTTTTTTGTTATGACTTGGCAGATGTCGAATAAGTAATTTCACTCTTTTAGACTTTCTATCGGTCTTTCACCGTAAAATAAAATATTAGACAACACAATGTCTTGATAAAAAAACACTCCAGTTTCTATGAAGCTCGATAATAGAGTGAGTAATTAGAACGAATTTTTGTTACCTCCTTATTTTGGGAATTGCCATAGCTTTAAGTGAAATCGGGCATGGTGAATACTTTTTCGGTAAAACTAAATTGTGACGCATGACATTGATTTGCAAAGGTATATTTTTCTTTAGTGTCGTATATTTACGTTTCTTTACAAAAGATTTAATAATGGTTATCCATTTGACTGTTATTTGAAGATTTAGTCTTTGCCATTAATAGAAGTTTTAAACTCACGCTCTAAAGAGTGTGATCTCAATCCTTTCGCAAAGATCTCATTTTTTGTCCGGATCAAGTAGAAATGCGTTAAAGTTCAGGCCTTTAAGTGGACTCATTATAATGAAAAGGGTTTATTGCTCCAGGAATAGAAAGGTCGTTTCTTAACGAGGCGTTGATAGTCTCAGTACATCACTAACCCCGTGGAACCCGATCGTTTGAAAAATCGTAATTCGATTCCTCGTTTGAGCGTTAGGGCCATATAGCATCAGGTTCTCTACTCCTCCGTCTTGTTTTTAGAATCCATTTTTCGGCACTTAGCGCAACAAAAGCCAAAACGATACTAATAGCGATCAAATTCTATTTTACATACATTACTCTCGTCTTCATAGTGCTTTAAACCTCCATCAACTGGCTATCTACTATCTTTATTTAAAGGTATTTTACATGGTAGGAGAACAACCCGATTAATAGTAACAATTACAAGTTTTTTTTCCCAAAAATCAGTGTTTACTAAACTGAAATATTGAGTTTTTGCGCAAAAATATGGGAAACTTAAAAAGGACACTTTGACATATTAAAGGCTTCATGCCTACTAAAAATCATAGCTGCTAATTTTTTTATGCTACAATGCAGATGTAGCAAAAAAATTACCGTACAGCATATTTTTATAATGAAAGACATGAGGATGCTACAGATCCAAAAAATTCATACGATACAATTTAGTAAATTATCATAACTTAGCTGAGTTAGTAGCCATTCAGCCTTGAATTAGCGAAATTTATTTTTAATATATTTAATGACTCATAAATTCCCTCCTTTAGAATTATATACCTAAGGTCCAATGGAAATAATCTTTTAAAGAGAAATAGTACTTCGGTAAAAAAAAATCGGTTGTGGACTTGGCGGGTTGTTGAAGCTTGGAAGGTGAATTATTGAGATAAGAAACTCGCGAGAGTGTCGCTCTCGGCGGTGAAGATAAGAAACACAGACTAGCGAAGAGCTGGCGAAATAGGGGCGTGGAAAAGTGAACGAGAGGGTGGTCTGACTGGAAGGAGGGATGTATTAGGGTGAACGGTTCGGGGGTGACAATGGGGGTTAAAGCTGAGTACGAATCCATACGCAAGTAAGGAGCATTGCTTGTAATTTGTTTTGTAGGATTGCACTTACTTACAAATTGAATGGCGGTATTGTGTTCAGCGCCTCCACTAGACATCACTTTTGGCTATTTAAAGTCACTTATTGTCGGAATCTCACCAGGCCAAACATAAAATTCAAAAGATTAAAACGCTTATTCACCATTAGAGGCGCATACTAAAGTTTATAGTTTTGTATTAATTTTAGAGAATTCTTGTCTGCTTTGCCTCTCATTGCATGTGTAGACTTATTCTTGGAGTAGAGGTGTATATTATTTCACGACACAGAAATGTATGTGAGGAAATTTAATTAATTAATTAGTGTAATTAATGAGAACTGATTTATAACCAACCAATGAGCTTAATAACAAGGAGGGGGCAACTTTACGCAATAGACGTGGACCTGAAAACATTTTTTTTTACGGTTAAAAACACAAATAACATTGAGTGCATAACATTTTGACCTTATCAACTGCTTTATTGAACTGTAATGTCTAGAATTTCCTTAGCTAAAATATAAACAATAGAAAATGCATCGAAAAAATCTGCGTGTACGTGCCCCGGTATACTCTATGTAGATTGAACAAAGAAAATATATTTCTTAAAAGTCACTGCAATGCTTATTTTTTTTAGTTTAATTGATTTTTGTCTCCATGTATTATATTAAGTGGAAAATTATTGAAATCAGAACACCCATTCTTGATATATAAATGGTGTAATTAAACTCTTCATTCATTACTAGGCGGTACGATGTTCTCCGGGTCAGCTGGTAATGTATATATCAGCATTTGGGTTGCATTGTTTTTGCATGTAATATGTATTGTGTGCAAGTGGTGAGTATTCACTCGTGGCATCTTACCACACCATGCCAATTATGAAAGCCTTAAAAATTTAATTTCCATTTTCTGACTCTGTATTGCTCAAACACTTGGAGACTAATGAGAGGATCGTTGTATAAGAGTTTTAAGAAATGGCTAAAGAAGAGCGTGATCTGAAGTGTAGCGCTGCACGGCTCGAAAGCACGGAAGCGTCCGAAGGAGGACGAGATAGCACTGGAGACCTTCGAGGTTTTGGGTTTGGAAAAGAATGAAGAAGGTGAAGAGGACGGAGAGGAAGACGAGTAACAAAGTGCTAGGGCCGGTGGGCGAGAAAAGAAAGCTTCTAGAAGAGATACGGAGGAGGCAAAAGTTATGGATGGAGTGAGTACTCAGCGGAGGGGGGTTAAAAATTGTGTTAGGGGGTAGAATGCTTGGTAGGCGGGGAGGGGAGGAAAGATATTAGGATATTTAGACGGAATGAAAGGGAGTAGCCCTTATTGTGAATTTTAAAGGGAATTCCAAATTGGAAGGGTAGATGGGCAGGGGTAAATATGCGTAATTCTCCATGTTAACCTACATTAGAATACCTCCATAATGATAATGATCTTCTCCTCTCCGAGTATAAGAAATAAAATGTATGTATTGAAAATTGAAAGTTAAAGATTTGATTTTTTGCTCCAAAATTTTAGAGGCTTATTTAAGTAAAGAATGAATTGCGAACTACTTCTATCCATATGGATTCTGAATTTAGTTGTGTTTGCTAATTATTTTCACGAAATTAACACAGGTTGTTCACCATAGAATATACATTTCATTAGCAGCGCACAGCATAATTACTTAATTTTTCCCTCCTTATAACCAATGTTATACAATCCCCCGGTAAAAATTATTATTTAAATTCTACTGTCAGCCATTTTTATTTACGTGGGGACTAGTTATGGAGAAATCAGTATTTGATAAATATCTCGATCATGTTTGCATAGTTTGTTGGCTTAAGATGTCCACCTCATTGCAATTCAGTTGTTTTGTAGAATTTTTGCTCTCTTTGATCAATTCCATGTAAGTCGTTTCTCTTTCCATTTAATCATAGCAAGAGAAGGGGTGGAAAGGACTTTTATATTACAAAAAATTCCTCCGATGAACATAAATAATGATAATGCATCTAAATATTTATTTATTTATTTTTTAAAATATTAACGATGGCCCGCATTACAACTTCAGTCCTTAATTGCGGTTTGTGTGAGGAGTTTGAAACCAATTAGTGCATTAAGGACGCCTTGGTAACAGAAACGAAGTGGGAATTAGCGATTGACGGAACGTGCTTAAGTGGAGCTTGGCGCCCTCATTATCGCAATCTTAGCGTTGACGAGTGGCGCCTTGGGAGGTGGCCATGACTGCAAGTTGGACGTCGCACTTAAGCAAATGACGGAGCGCCAACAGTAACAGCTTCCTTCATTGCGTTTCCTCCTCAAGTGCTAGGCGAAGACCGTTTTCTACCTCTCATAGGGTGCTCCCGCTACCGGGGTTTGAACCTGAGGTGCATACGAAAAAATTACTCCAATGGAATAAATAATCTCTGAACAACTTTTAGTGTGATTCTGTGGGTAGAATTCTTTTTTTCCCTCGTCGGTTTAGGAGAGTTGGCTATAAATTAGTAATCAAAATGGAAAACTTTTGTTTTTAACTGTATATTCACGAGCAGTTGCGATACTGATAGTCATTACCAAACTTGAAAAGACGAGTTTATCAAAAAATAATGGGCCGATTTGAGTAATTCATTGGAAGATAGTAGGGATAGGGTGACATAGATTTTTTAGTGGTTCCAAATCTCTGCTTGAGTGCCTTGAAGAGCATAGCAATCCGTTCTTCGAATAGGAGGTTAAGCTGTGATCTTCACGGCATCTAATGAAGTCGATGGTAGGTGAGTTAACTTCCTGGAAGTTATACATGAAAAATAAAATAAAAACACTTTGTACTTTCCACACTATGTTAATATTTTGCGACTGATTTCGACGTGTTCTACGTCATTTTCAAGCAAGACTGCCATCCTCAAAAAATCCAGAATGCATGTCAAACTGCAAGGTTGGGGGGAGGAAGTAGGTAATGTGGAAAGGAGATCGGGTGAAGGTTGGCGAGGTTGGTGGTTTGAGTGGTGAATATCGCGTACTATTCTGATCCGGGTGTTGAATCGGGAGGTATTGAGGGGGACGGTGGTTAACGCTTAGGAGGGGTAACAAGTGGGTCGGCACAAAGTAATTGAGCAATTTCTTACCACATAGTTTTGAATGTGACGCAATTTCGAATGTTTTCTAAAAAATCCAGTTTTCTTCCCTTGTCACAGGTGTGTAAAATATAAGGATCAAAATTCGCCTCATGTAACAAGTCACATAGATGTTTAGCAAAAACGAATTTATTGTCACGGTTTGAAATGGAATTAAAATGTTCACGGGCTCTAGTCTTCATTTTTAACCGCACCTCTTTTTATTTTATCCACGGCCTCTTTCGTTAGGACTAGGCTAATATCGACGCTTCGCTATCGACGATCGGTTTATCTCTTGATGGGTGACTAAGGATACAAATATTAAAATGTTTATAAATCTGATTGAGACGATTCTGTTTTCATTTAAGGCATGTTCAAAACCACACCAATTTTTATGATAACCTTGTATTTCAAATCAACTTGTTAATTACACATACCCTCATGTATATATGTAAAAATAACTAGCGGATAATGACCGCTTCAATCTAGTTTTTTTCTAGTGATTGAAGCGGCTAGGCTGGTTTTCCAGCTCTGCATTATTTGTGAGTTTATCGATAAAAATGTAATTTGTCATTTTTAAGTATATTAATGATACAGTTTATCTCTGATAATTAAATTTATTCACGAAAAATAGGACTTTTACTTACCTACGTCAAAAATGCCGATTTAATCTCACTAAAAAGGGTAGCTTGGATGAAAAGAGATCAGATATGGGTGTTTACAGCAATCAATTGTAACTCTGTCTCTTTTTGAATGTCTATACGTTACAGAATAAGTGTATGGTGAACTCTCCAGAAAACTCTTCCCATTCGATATATGTACTGCAAGAGAATGAGAAATATTTATTTTTTTGGATCTGTTTCAATTTGAAAGTATGGTCGTTTTCGTTGACGAATGATGGTTCTTAGAGCTATTTTTATCCCATGCCCATTCTCCCTATGGCTAAAATTGAGATGACTGGAAGCTATATTGATTTTTTTCTCTAGGAAGCGGGAAGACGTTACGCAGTTTTAGGCGGTGAGGTGAGAATTTCTAATAGGTATTGGTTATAGACTGGCCGTAGATAATACTTTTGCACTACAAAATCAGCGAATTTGGAGAATTAGTGCCGGAAACCATTCGATGGTTAGAATATAACTCAATACCTGTGTTGCTTCTAAGAAGGTGTAATTATCTTTTTTGCAGGATAATATATTTTTAATGGATATAATTCGTAATGAATGCCGCGGATGCTGTTATTTTTATAAAAAAATTAATTGCATGAAGTAAAGATTTAAGGGCATAATTTCAATTAAGATTATTTATGCAAACTTTCTATCGCGTAGTATTTCTTCTTGTGTCCATCACTTTTTTTAAAATTGCATGATAGAATTGTACGATTTTTTTATATTATTTCATAAGAAAAGTAACGTTAATTAATAGAGCTAATTTCGAAGCACGCCTCACTTAATTTCAAGGTACACATTTAATTGTTTTTTTATATTTCTTTCATACTCGGTATTAATTTTAAATAAGGTCGTATATGATACGTAAAACTTTTGATTATATATTTTGTCAATAAAATTTGATGGAAAATCATAGTGAAACATTATAATCCGACAATTTTAAATAATAAAGCAGCAAACATATTGTTTGCATAAAATACTCCAGTTTCACTCTAGTTTAAGTTGTCATTTGTTTTTGTTTCCCGGGTAAATTGTGGCTCTAAATGCATGGCCTCCAAAAATTCATATCTTAAAGTACATTTGCTTCTTTACGGGGAATTATGAGCTGCTAGTACACCACATAGTCTTCAACACCGTGCAAAAATATTTTCTCAAGATACAGCAACTCTCATGGGAATTCCTATGCTTACCAGCCTCTTTCTTTGCAATACTTTTAAGTTACTTCATAGGTATTGCCGTGGGCACTGAAATTGTTTGAGGCAACTGTACTCCTTTTATCTACGATACTATATTTATCTACGAATGATATTTAGTCCTCTGCTTGAGATGGGAAAGAGTAGTTCTAAAATGACTGTAAGGGATTAATGTGTTTCTAAAACGCTTTGTAAATCGACTTTTATTAAAATTTTCTTTTTGTTTTGTTAGGTCATAAAATATTTAATACCATATTCATAGAATATTCGGTTCTAAAAGCTGTTATATTCTTTTGCAAAATTTGTTTTTTTTTCTTTTCTTGAAAATTACAAAAGACAGCTTATAAAATAGTTGTTTGGTGTCTTGTTTTATTACGGCCTCAGCTGACTAACATGGAGCCTTTTCAGATTAAAAGTGAGATGCATTTACAGCCTAACTCAGATGCTTCATAACAAATATCTACATGATTTTGGTACTGAAAGAGACAATGATGTGATTACTTTATGATTACCTTTTTGCAAAAATAATTCTATTTTTTTGTTAGCTTAGCTATGAGAACTTTACATTCGAGGGCTTTGCAGTGCTAAGCCATTGGACTGTGATTTGTTGCAACACTCAATATACACCTCCTTCAGTGATTCGAGGATATTTTCGACCTACGTTATTTTTTATGACGTTACATAACCACTGTGCGATTCAATTCCATAAATGTCTGGTTTGAGTCATAAAATTTGATGCCTCCTTTCGACACTTTTTTATGTGTAATTTTACGTGTATTTTTGGAACCACATCTTTGGAAAATCAAGATCTTATAGAAAATTTATCCTTATTTTTCGTTTTTATCTGTTTCACTTAAAAGTCCTGATTCTAACAGGAGCGATTGAATCTAAATTGCGGAATAAGCGGTAGATAAATATTAGCTAGTAGATGGAGGAAAAGACGTAAAAATCACTTACATAATTGCCTGCATAAAACTTCCTATAACTCCCCCAGATCGTTTACAGGGAAATTTACATTTTTGTATTATACTAAAAGGCAGGAATAAAACATATAAACTACTTCCTATCTTTAGGAAGTAGATGGAGGAAAAGATATAAAAATCACCCACATAATTGCTTACATAAAACATCCTATAATTCCCCATATCGTTTTCAGGGAAATATAGATTTGTGTATTATACTAACAGGCAGGAATAAGACATAAAGTATATGAACTACCTGCTATCCTTGGTTTGTGTGTCGAATGTAAAAACTACACATAAGGAATTATTATTAAACAACCACAGTTATTAAGAAACTTAAAGGCTCAGATTTCAATCAACTGTCCTTAATCACTTTTGTTATAATATTTTATTTTAATGCGGTTAACATCGTTAGACATTATTCATACAGTAGGAAAGAATGTGTTTTGTCTGAGTCCGTGGAAAGAATGCAAAAAATATAGGAGTTTTCCGCAACATTTATATGTAAACAGTTGCATTAATGTGCCGCATTCCTTGTTTAATTGAGAACTCTTCATTTCTAAAAATAAGCCTTTCGTAATCCTCAACTAAAACTTTTATTTTTCCACTAATGCAGTCCCCAAATACATCACATAGCGGATTTCAGTAATCAGTTTTCTTAAGGCAGCGTAAACTTTTAAAATTATCCATTGTCATTTTAAACAATTTAATTGAGCTGTTGAATACTCTGAGACAGATCCTAGACTAGGACGATGACTAGGATGTGAGACTTGGACGATGGGGAAGAGTGACAGGGACAGAATTGGGGCGTTTGAGATGTGGGTTTGGAGGAAGATGGAAGGAATAAGGTGGACGGATCGAGTTAGGAATGAGCAAGTGTTAAATAGGATAGATGAGAAAAGAACGTTGATGGACAAAAATAATCAAAGGAAGGGTAAATGGCTGGGACATTTGATGAGAGGGAAGGGAATTTTGGAAGTAGCTTTGGAGGGAACGGTGGAAGGGGTCAGAAGAAGGGAAGGAGAATGCTGAAGTTTATCGAGAACGTAAAAATTGGAAAATATGGAAACTTCAAGGATGTGGCCGGAGACAGGAGGGACCTCAGGGGACCTACCTCAGGGTAGGTCCCCTGAGGCTTGGCTCAGGGGACCTACCGACGAGCAGAACACCACTAGGTGATGAATACTCTGAGAGTACCTACTGTATTCTTTATCCCCTGGCGAAAATGCGAGCGATGCTTTAGTGTAAACATTTGGCTCAAATATTAGCCATCAATATTGCACAATAGAATTACAATTTTTGTAAAAATATTGGTGTTAAATTTTAATGCGTAATTGAAATTAATTTTTGAAATACTTAGGGTCTAGTATTAGGTAATACCTTGAATAAATGCTTTATATTCCTTTAGGTCCCTCCATCAGCTGTAAAACTTTAAATATTATCATGTTTACAAGCTACTTTTTTATTGATTATATATGTGTCATTTTTTCATCCAGCCTCTTACACTACGAGACAGGGAAGTCCACATATTTTCTGTAGGCTCTTTCTGGTGTGGCAAATTTTCTTCGGAACTCTAAGCCTTGCGAAATATAGCCACCATCACATTTCCAGTTGCCCCAGAAAATTCTTTTTCAAAACTCACTGTTTGTTCCGCGAAAACATACGTCTTCATATCTGACGTTCTAGATACCAACTTTACTCAGATGCTAGGATAAAGAGATTTACGATACAGGGATGCCGTTATCCATGAGAATTCTCAGCTCTAGCGAGCTATTCTTGTCCACAGCGCTTTGTTCGGAATCTGTTTTACTGGTCTTTTAGAGAAGGGAGGAACCATTTTCAGCAACCCAAGGTCCAGCTCACGATCTTATCTCCATTCCAAAAAAAATAATCATTAATCACTCCTGTCTCATATAATTTAGTTTTGACAAAATTATATTAAATATTCGTATCTCCTCTTCATAAATCAATATTAATTTCACAGCAAGGGGATTACATAAAAAGAATTATATTCAATTTCAGTTTCTTGGGGATAAATATGAGAATAGATATCTTCTTATAATTTCAGGAGCCTCCATTGAGAGTACAAATATTATCTCCATATCTCAGTTTAAATTTTGAAATTGGGTTTAATTGAAATAATTTTAGGAAACTCAAAAAGAGAAATGTTTGCGTCTGCACTTAATGTGTAATTTTCACATTCAACGAATGCTAATGCCTGATTATTATAATGATGAATATTATATCGATAATTCATCAACCGATCACTATGTACTTTTGTGGACATTACCTTCTTCTGGACATTACTTCTGAGCCCATTTTTCTTTTAACTTTACCAATAAAACATTTATCACTTTGCAAATTTTACACAATAGTTAGCATAACAGTAATATTTTCGTTCTAAATATCGTCAGTTAAACCTATTAACGAGTTATAGCTGCAAAACTGCCGTTAATTTTTTGCGTTAACGTTTATCTTTTGTTTTAATTCGTCCATTCATGCTCGCTAAGAGAAATTTGGCTGGTATTGATTAGATTAGAAATTTGGCTAAGATTAAGATTAGATCGTAGACATATAGAAATTTGGCTAAGAAAATTGGCTTGGAATGGTGTTTGAATCGATAATGTTATTTTTATCCAGTTTTAGCAGGTGAGCACCATTTTTAAATTTTTATTTTCAACCAAAGTTTATGACTTTACTAAGTTCCATCCTCAGGGCTGCAAAAAGAACATTTGAGGTTCCAACTGTATCTTCATAAAACATTGTACTCATAAATTAAAAAAACATACAAAACTTTGTAAAAAATAACGCCTTCATTTAAGAAAATCAAGAACGAAACCTGGATTTCGGTATGGAAAAAATCCATTTCATATCATTAACTCTAAGGTAATAAAAACTATTTGTACGTAGCCTTGACCTTTTTATGCTTTTGTTGTAAGTTTTGTATACTTAGATTTATTTATGCTGTCAAATACTCTTAGCACTGTAATTTAGCACTGGGGATGAAACTTCTTTAAATCCGGTACGTTGGTAAAAATAGCCACTTCATTGAAGGACTTATACTACTCATTTATTTCGATAAGTTCATTAGAGAAAAGGTCATGATCGAGAATACTGTATTATTGTGACCATTACGAAACGTAACAAATTTTTGTTTTAGATGGCGATATTTATACTCATCCAGAGAGTAATGAAACCAATATAAAAATTGTGACTTGATTCAATGGGAACGATCACTTGCTTTTAGCTTATATTTAATCTCAATCTTACGGTGGTTACTCTAAGCATTCGTGTTTGCTAAATTACTTTGTATTTTATTTACTATATTACATTTTTTCCATGATTGTTGCAATGCAATGTTAAAATGTAAATCGTATTCATGACTTTTACGTCTCCTGTATTCAAGCTATGCTAAGCTTTCGATACTATGTCAATAACTCTAAATATCTATTAGAAAACAGGCAAAGCTTTTATAGCTTGATATTCAATAGAAAGCGTCCATTTATAAAAGAATTATATCGATTTGCAGAAATGGAAACTGAATTTTAATCAATTGAATATAAATATTTTAGAGTAAACATAGAGCCCATTGCAGTTTTCCGTATATTTCTTTGCGCCAACGAGCAGCGGCTTTGGCATATGTACATTTTAGCCACTTATGTGAGCATTTCAAGAATTTAACCAACCGAGCGTGCAGACATTTACGCTCGTGCATACATTTTTTTGCGAATGTATGCGCAGTTAAGAATGTGTTTACCAGGGGAGTGCTTTTCCTACGTAGCGAATGGGAAAGCAACCTTGGTTGGCATGTAAAACAACCCCCCCCTCCCTTTCCTATTGTCGCATCGCTTTTCCACGGTGCCCCTCCGTGCCTCTCTTGTGTGTGACTCCAAAAACCATCCAAAGGAAACTCCCCATCCTCCCGTCCCATTTCTCCACCGCATGCCCCCCACCCCCTCCTGTGTTTCGCGTTCGTGTGTGCTTAAGACAGACTGTCTGCCTCCAGTCGTTTCCCGACGCGCCGCGGCGCCTCTGTGGCGCCACTATCGCCGCAGTAAAGTCCCTCTCTCTTTCTCTCTCCTTCCTCTGCCTCTTTCCTTTTTTTATTTCTTTATTTTTTTTTATTCTCCACATGTACACATACCCGTGAGCCCTTTCTCCGCATTTCTCCTGCGCCTTTCTTTCCGCAACCCACATTGCACGTTCATTTATGCCCTCCTCTCCATCCAACTGCATTGTCTTACTCTTCTTTTCCCGCATTTTCCATTCCGATTTTAACGTTTTAATTTTCATACTAATTATACGAACGAATTTGCGAGAAATTTGTTAAAATAAATTCTCGAGATACGAATGCTTTCTCCAGTTTCGAAACCGGTAATGCCTTTACCGTTATTTCTACTCTCTTTTTAGGTAACAGTTTGAATGTATTTCCATCTGGTTCGTACGGATTTCAATGACTTTTTCGAGGTTTATACTGTTATTAAGAATAAAAACAATCTTCTTGCCCCCATATACTTTATTGTAATTTTTATTCCATTCCTATCACTCAATATTATAACCAAATTGAATTTTTTAACGAGAAAATCAAATTAAACTACAGAAGATTTGAAAAACACCATTTTCTATATTATTTTACCTGCTTGAATGAAGATTTTATGAGAGAAACAATTAATAACTGGATCCAAAATATTTTTGATGCTCATTGACCGTCATGTGCACAGCTATTTCACTTGGCTTATTTAATTAAATCAGTTGTTCGATGAGGTAAATTTCAGTAACGCAAAGTATTAGACAAGACATACGAGGTGTGTGAGAAAAGTGATGAGACTGGCAATTCTGCGAGCGAACTGGCAACGCTGTGTCCACCGGCCTGTGATATACTGATTTGTCCATCTTTTCCACTTCCTCAGTGCGAGTTTTAACTCCATACAGTCTACAAAATTATTTTTGACTGCGTTATCAGTGAAGATGCGTTTTTCTTGTGTGTTACAAAAATGTGACATCGGAATTTAGAGCAAAGTTGTCGATAAAGTATTGCGTTAGACTTGGTGAGTCCACAATTGTGACTTGTGGATTGAAACTGGCCTATGGGAAGCAAATTTTATCAAGAGCACAAGTTTTCCGCTAGCACAAATCATTTTTGGAGGGCCGAGAACACGTTGATTATGAACCTCACTCAGGAAAACCTTCAACTTCAAAAACCAACGAAAACGTTGAATGTGTGAGGATTCTTATGAGCTCAGACCGTCGTTTAGCATTCAGAATTTTGATTGAACAGTTAAATTTAGACACTTTTACCGTGTATCGGATTTTGACGGACGATTTGAACAAGCGAAAGATTTCTGCCAAGAGTCATTCATGAGAGACCCGACATTGTAGACAATTGGATGCTTCACCATGACAATGCCCCGTGTACCACGGCCATTTTTATTGGTCATTTTTCGATCTCTAAATGCATTGCTGTTGTTCCTAAACCTCCCTATTCACCTGACTTGAGTCCTTGTGACCTTTTCCTTTTCCTGAAATTGAAATATGCCCTCATAGGAAATCATTATTGAACCCTGTAGAACATTCAAAAGACCATGACCGGCCAGTTAAAAGCCATACTATTTTGAGACTTCCAACGCTGACACCAAGAGTGGGAACAACATTTATGGGAACAACATAGCTGCCTAAGGGAACTAGTTTGAAGGGAATAACATTTTTTTTTAAGTGAATAAAAACTTTAGGTAGCACTAACTCAGTGTCATTACTTTACTAACATACCTCGTATGTCAGTGAAGGCCATATTTCGCCATAGAGGGATAGGAGCTATATTTCAAATTTTTCATTTTTGGCATAAAATTTTACTTTTTGATGTTTTAGTATTATCGCCGATTGCTGCTTGAAGTTTATCAAAGCTCGAAATTATTGTTAATGAAGATTGCCTAAATTCTGCAGTTCACGAAAATTCTCACTCTGTTATTGATGATTCTTGCAAATAAGCCACAGGATTTCTCATTGACACTCTTATGAAAAGGGAGTTCCGTAATCAATACAATATACTATAATAGCTATAAGTAAAATATAAATAGTTTTAAACTATTTTCAATCATTACTAAATATAAACAATAAAAAGTTATGGTACTTTTTCACACGATTTATTCAAGACGACCGGTTTCGTCGCAGAGGCGACATCATCCGGTACAGACATAATTATTTTTACAGTTATTAATTCAGTATTATCGCATTGTTTACAATGGATTTTCACAAGGTAAAGCCAGAAACAATCAAGTTTATTACTAAATATAATTGTTTTGTTGCTGTGAAATCCGAATTTTTCGTTGAGTATGAGTTTCAATACTAGGAATAAACCCCCTTACGCGTAATAAGTGCACCAATGCCTCTAGGACGCTGAAATTTTCCTGGTATTTCGTGCGCCGAAGTGGCATTGGACTCCACCGATACACAACCGCTCCCTTTTTTCCCTGAAAGAATCCTTTCTCTGCCGTAGTAATTCGCCCAATATCTTACTCTTTTCCTTCTTTCCCTTTCACTTCCCAACCAATGGAACATTCTCAGTTTAGAGTTGATCTCCCACCCCCCCCCCCCTCCTTTCTCCGTGCTCTCTTTATGCCTTTCTCTCTTGGCCGCCCGGCGAATTATCTCCATTTCCGACCAACCCCCACTCATCCCCTGCTGCCTTTTCCCCACCCTCTTCTCCCATGCTTTTCTCCCCGGACACAGCCTCTCCTCTGTGACGGACTTTATTGCCCGGACGGAGACACGGGCATTTGGTTAGGGTACGTGTCGTCCGTCAGTGACAAACAGGAAACCCCTGCCGCCAAATTGGTTTCTTTTCTCTTTCTCCGCCGACGATAATGTACGATTAAAGCGCCGCCAAGTGATAAAGTATATGTTCATCGTCAATTTCGGATCGCTTGGCCTGCATCGTTTCTATGACTATTACTTCCGCTGATACTTAACAGGAAATTGTCAAATTCTCAGTAATATTTGCACGCCTAATGCTGGAGGTGTGTGCTCCTTCTAAAGAGATTTCTTAGCAATAAATATATATTTTTCCGAATAATACGTATTTGTTTCGCATTATTCATGGGGAGTGCTACATTTGCTGTTACTTTTGCAAAAAATTTTATTTTTTATAAACTCATACTATTTGAATGGAAATGTTTCTTTACTTAAAAAAATAAACCATATATCGCTCAATCTTCCATTGACCAATCACCATGCTTCGTGAATTTTCTTCATTCTTCGTGCAAGACGAACGAACGAAGATAATTTTGCGAGTAAGTGCGGAAATGGATTTTTTCTGTTTTTCAATGCCATTTTCATGAAAAAAATGATCAGCTGAGGAGATCAAGTTGGTTTCTTTTCTCTCTTTGCCGAACTTAATGAACTATTAAAGCACCACTTAGCCATTAAGTTTGTGCCCATCGTCAATTTCGGATAATTTGACCTTCGTCGTTTCTATCCATATTACTTCCGCAATTATTTTTGATTGAGAATGTTAAATTTCTCATTAACTTCCACTCCTTTGGATTAAATTATTACCTTAGTTAGGTACTTATAAGGAGATGCTTGAAACATAGCCATGTGTCTATTGCAGGAGAATTTTTTTTTCTGAATATGCTTCGTAGAGTATCCTCATACTTTTTTTGGCTTAAAGCTATAAGAATTGGATGAAAGTTAACAGCTTATTGTATCGTAATATATCATTCAGTATTAGCGCCCTATACAATCCAATACATATTCACTTTTGTTATCATTTCATTTCTTTGCAGATCCCAGGATTCTGCAATTATCACTTTGCTCTATAAATTCCTCGAATATAGCTATATATTAGTAATTCTTCCCTAAGACATTGTGGTGATTCATATGATCTCCATTAAAAGTCTCAAATATCGAAGCTTTTCCTTAATCTGTATGAAACAACGATAGTGTTATAACCAAATTGTCTTATTTAAACTGGAAGACATTTATTTCACTAATGAATTTTCATAGAGAAAATAACGTCAAATATTGTGATGCACGAATAAAGAATCAATTTACAAATTTCTTCCTAAAAATATTCTAATGCGTCGATGTGAACCAGCGATAAATTCTTTTGTGTACTCTTCAGACCTCTGTCAATCGCGTCACATTTTGGAACGCTTTTTGTAGCGCGGCGTCTCACAGGGAAATGTTAAACAAAATACATAGCAGTGGAAGTAATATTTTTAACTACAAAAAATCATTCATTGAATACACAATAAAAACTTATGGTACTTTTTCCCACGATTTATTTAACACGACCGGTTTCGTCGCAGAGGCGACATCTTCAGGTACAGGAATCGTTATTTTTATAGTTATTTCGTTGTTTATTCGTTGCTATTACGCGTTGGTAGGGGAGGGTTGCGATGGGGTTGGAGCGTTACTCAGCTTCAGGGTATTTTCCAAGAGGGGGGAATAGTTGACAAAAGTATTTTCATTTGCTTAAAAATTCCATTTCTGAATAAACAACAAAATAACTATAAAAATAACGATTTCTGTACCTGAAGATGTCGCCTCTGCGACGAAACCGGCCGTCTTAAATATATTGTGTGAAAAAGTGCCATAACTTTTTATTGTGTACAATGGATTTTCACAAAGTTAAGCATGAAAAAATCGAGTTTATTCATTGAATACTAAATATGAAGACAGGACAAAAAATTTAAGCATAATATAGATTGAGATATTGCTATTAATAAAAGACTGAATGCTGCTTATTATGACGCGTCTTACAGTTTTTTTATCGAAATTATATCAACATGTTTAATTCGGACAGTAAATGCAAACATATTTTCCATAGTTTCACAGTACCGATTTTTCTAATTACCTAACTAAAATTTACTACAGCGGGAGTAATTGATTTTTAAGACATTTTGTATTGATAGCAGGTTCAGTTGAACTTGAACCAAAATACCTCCGATCAGATTAGAAAGTCATTATTCGATGCAACCACAAAATTGTTATGCGTATGTTTACAGTAAGTTTTATTTATCTATATCAATGTAATAAGCCTCCATAAACATATATAACAGAGGGGAAACCGGTGTATTGTGCGTCAAAGTTCACTCAAATTATTTGAGAACCCTAGTAAATTCTTCGCAATAAAAGTTTTATTAAGGTGTATAATTGATAACAATAAAAAATTCGTTGTAGTAAGACGCATTTCCAAAATGTAATGTTTTAAATATTTTTTAGTTTGAATTATGAACGTATTTATAAACTTTGCGATGAATATCACGAAACTAATGACATGTAACCTATTGTAACTCAAGTTGTCGCGTGGCGTCTACCAGACTCCAAAAACAACAAAGTATCGAAATTTATTCTATAAATGTGACAAAACATATGATCATATTGGTGACTATTTAAGAATCATAAAATAATAAGACACAAGGAATATGAGTTTCCTTGCTATGAAAATACGATTTGGGCAAAGAAAATAAAACGGCCTGTTGTCTGGTAGACGCCACGCAACCAAATATTAACGATAATAATAATATTTGTTGTTCTTGGACAAACTGTCCAAGAACATACATACAAGAACATTAAGAATACAAAATGGACATAACATACAATTGAGCTGACAACTATCATATCAGTACATATAAATGAAGTCTTGAATTTAACTCAATCGATCATAGCAAGAAAACCTAAGTATGCATATATGCCCATCACAACATTTAGGGTAGAACATGAAAAAAAATAAATAACTAATAAATAGTACATGAACAATGATAAATCATTAACTCCAACAAATTTGGCATTCAATTTCAAACAGACTTCAGGTAAATATTATAAAACATTAATTATTAATAGTTGAAATCTCAATGAAGAATAAATGCATAATTAACAAGTTTGAAAACTAGCAAATACTTTCCAATAGCGTGGACATACATTTTTAAACATGCTATGGTACTGCAACTGCGATATATTATGTATTTATTAAGAGTTTGCTGGTGCTTTTTTTAGCACCATCACTTATTGCTGTTATTAGTTTATTTAAAAAGTTATTTTTAAAATTATCATATTATTACATAATATGCTAATGACCTTGAATTTATTTTAGATGTCAGTTTTTGAGTAATTGCCTTGCTTAATCTTTTGACGCTTTTTATCTAAACGTGTAAACGATGAAATGACTGCAGTGGTAACGTAACATCCGTCGTTGTGACCTTCCGATGACCTAAGGCGGAGTGTTCTGGCTAAGAGGACACGTAAGAGTCTCTCTTTCCTGTCTTACTTTTCATTTTATGAACGTATATTTAGCAGGAGTTTCAATTTAGGAAACTCCATTTATCTCTGTAAGTTTTCCGAGTTTGGTGGCCTCGTCGTAAGACGCTGTCGTCCGCGTAGAATTAATTATTCCCGTCAAAATGCAAAATTATCGCATCCTTCACCTCGCAAGCTTGTAAGCCTAGTATCATGTATTTAAGGTTCCTATAAGTGGGGTTTTTATTTCGAGTCGCCACCATCTAACTTGAAAAAGGTCACTCAGTGATTAACGACTTGATGAAATCGTTGCGCCATATAAGGGTCAGCGTGCCAAGTCATCCATCCACTTCTTTGCATCTACCATATGCATTTATTTCAAATTTTCTCTCTTCGAAGTTTCTTCCGCATTCCTTTGCTTCTTCGCTTCTATTATGTTAAATGCATTTTAATACTACATCGGGTCCTCGGGAAAGTAGAAAATTAAAACCTTTTCTTTTGCCTGTTTGGGTGGCGTGATAGTCTACTTTTTAGATTCCTTTTCTGCTGATCGTAGAATCTTCGGTTCAAATACCGGCTAAAATCTTCGTAGCCCAGCCCTTCCATTAAAAAATAATAACCTTCAATGTGCCTCATGGAGAGGAACCGGCCCTCCGTTCTTATTGTGTGATATTCACGTACTTCAGAGTTAGTCTTCGTTAAGCGCTACCCTCACCTTTCCAAACCAAACTTCGGGTTCCATCGCAAGGTGAATTGGTTATTATAGAATGTACAAGGGTCGTTTGTCATTTTTGACCTGTAATTTTAGTATCTTTGCATCGAGCAATATTCATGAAAATTGGCACACTTATGTGGATAGGTGATACGTTTTGTTGAGTGTAAGCAAAATTTTAAAATTTTGACCTGTTGACCTCACAATGTGGGTCCAAACCAAAAATTTGAATTAGCCTTATGGCGTTTCAATGTTAAAAAAAATCGAGATAGAAAAAAGTCTGAATTTCATTGACCGAGATGTCAATTCTTCGGTTTTCGGACACGAGAAACCCGAAAATAACACTTTTATTTACGAAAATTCAACCGTTGACCCAGTAAGGTCACCGTCAAGGTCATAAAGGTGGCAAAAAGAATAGCACAAAGATGTCGATCCATGTGTTTTATAGGGTGCCATTGGTATCGTTCAAATATCCGTATTATTCACTTATTGACCTCCAGGGTTAATACGGAGGTCAAAGGTCATAGAGGTAAACGTCCGGCCATCGTGACAACCAACGTGTCGAACCATAGGTTTTGATGGGTGCCAAAGTCGGTTTTTCAGTTCATAGATCCGTATTGTTGATTTTTTGACCTCCTAGGGTCACAATGGGGGTCAACGGTCATAGAGTTAAACGTCGGGCCATATACGCACATATATTTTTAAATTCATAAATATATTATTTGTACTTTTCCACTAATTTATCTAATTTCAATTTACTCCCATGAAGTGTACCCTGTTGTGATTAAGCATATACGTAATATGTTCATGTTCAATTGGTGAAAATGAATGACGCAATATAAGCATACTTGTATTCAATTGACGTAAAGAATTAAAAACCAAATTATTCAGGTAAAGCATTTTTGATAAGCTAAACACTCCGAGACCTTCTGAAAGTATAAATATGCGCTTCACTTATTTTGCTACCGTGTATTTAATTGTGGGAACTATTTTCATAATTAAATGATTTATTTAGTTCTCTTTATATCTAGAAGATATATAAAACTTTCTTGTCCTTATCCGAGTTTTCTCACTTGAAACTAGGTACTGTATCTACCATCTACTTAATTGTATTCATTTTAACATTATCAGCACATTTTTGAATAATTTTTTCCCGTAACCCTAATTCTAGTGTTGTATTAAATTAAGTAACTGCCTATAAGAGTCTTTTTTTCTCCCTTAGTAATTTCACGATTGGGTTGATGCGACCATAATTTAACGTGTTTAGTGACCGCTTAGATAAGCATTTCAATTTTTCTAAGCTGCTAAGCTAAGTTTTAAAGGTCAAGTCAGTGAGTGAACTTGAAGGTTTTATCACTGTTTGAATGTTGCCAAAAACTCATATGGTGCCTAACGGATTTTTCGTGTGCTTGACTTCTCGTGATTGTTGTTTTTTTACGAATGGAGTCTTGTATAAAATGCTAAATTTACTGGCGCCGAATTCGGCCGACAAATTTCGCTGTTATTAACCTATCAATCTTTCGTGGCTCGAAGATTATCTCCAAATAGCATAAAACTCCAAAGCATAAAATTTCCTGTGAATAAAGATAAATATAATTATTCCGTAAGTTAAAGTTTGACAAATAAACACACAACTTCCGTCACGGCTCGGTTCACGGCTAAGCATCGCGTGTGTTTCACCCAGGCTGAACAAAATTATTCCCTGCTTTTTTGAGCGCCACTGCGGAACCCAAATTAAAAGCGGAAGAAAGGGGTCGCCTCGAGTTTGGGGCATATAATTTCCACCCGCGTTATGTGTCCTCTTCAACCCGGTCTCCACCCACGTTGCAGCCGGACTCCTCAATAAGCATTGCTACCCCTGCGACCTTCCCCTGGAGTCCCAGTTGTTTGTGAGGCTCCGTAATACCACCGTCAAGCGACCGCCCACGAATTAATATGGCAACGCCTTTTCCAAACATTTCCTGAGACGGGGGTTCGCAGGCAGTGTCCACACACTGAGAGAGCGTCGTCAGTGGGGCGCCTGTTGCGTCATCTACCCCCTTCTCAACCCCCCAATTCCCACCCCCTTTATCTCCCACGCACACAAAACAACCCTCCCCTGTCTGTCGTGTTCCTTGTCTCTACTCTTCTCCTTTACATCATCGTTGACATCCCTTGACGAAGGGTTTTCCCATATTCTGCTCCCATTCTCTTCGCTACCCCTTGCTACCTTCTTCGGCGTCTGAACAATTTTTTTTTGGCCTTATCCGATAGTTTAGAAAATATAAGGCTTCCATTCCCATCTCCCCTCATTTGAAAATGCTCTACTTTTCAAGTTAGGGTAGATGGAAAAATACCTCGTTACATGAGCGCTGATTCTCGCGCGAATGGAAAAATACTTCCTTATTATGAACGCTGATTCTTACCTCATTGTAATATTGTCCACCATGATCTTTGAATTTCCTTTCGAGAATCAGAGACAAAAATGTATTATTGGCAATATTTCCTACCTTTCCCCTCTTATAAAGGCATCCTGCTTTTAGAATAAGAGCAAATTATAAATTCTTCGCAACCATGTACGGTTATTCTTACCTCCATAACGTGGGTTGTCCAGTGTCCACCTCAATCTTAGAATTTCTGTATTCGAGAGTCAGAGTAAAAAAGTATTATTTTCATTATGGCTTTGTTCATATTCTTTTCTAAATTCTGCAAGAATATAAAAAATCACTCTGGAAGTGAAAAATTTTTGTCCTGTGTTAAAAAATCCTACCACCACGTTGATTTAGGAGTGACGTCACCTGACTGTATCGCTATCTTTACTGCCTTCGTCTTCATGCTGGGATCATGAGAGATACGCGACAGTCACTGATGACCGGGATGAACATTATTACCATGGATAAAGCGCCGAAGTATTTAGCCATGGAGACAGAAGCGAGCTAAAGGGATCACTTTTTCCTGTTAGAAGCGGTTTTCTATGTAGCGAAATCATATTGAGCTTATGTAGTGAGAAAACCTGGAGGGGCTAGTGATTTGCTTATAACTTACACTAACTTCTTTTTGAATGAGATCTTGAGCTCAGACCTAAATGGCACTTCATAAAAATGATTTGGTAAATAAAAAGGGAATGATAAATTTCAACGAAAACAAAACGTCTTATTGAACCTTATCCCCTCGTTAGTTTATGATGGAAAAGCACTAAAGTTGCCACTGCCCATTTTTTAGGAGCTGGTGACGCCATCCAGGTTCCGATTAGTGAAGCAAGGAATGGCACACAAGAGAGTAAAAACCAAAGAACCACGCGAGGTTCATGGATAAGGTTGAAGAGGAGCTGGGAAGCGGTGAACCACAGAGTTAATGACGTCATGAACTTATGTGTGAAAGAGTTTAAACTCCCGATTTTTGATTGCCTACCGAATCAAACCCGCTCATCTAGTAATACTAGGGGTTACTAGATGAGCGATTTGATTCATTGGGCGATTGTTGAGCGTTTGTGAAGTGGAGGTATCGATTTGTAACAATCGAAATAAGCTGTCGTAATAAAATTAATGGTCAATACGATAGACACCTCGTTTATCACTGAGTAGAACTGAGTATTAACTGATTATGATTGTGCAACAATCAAAACACTTGTACGTAGTAAGTTTCCATAGTAAAATGGGCAATACGGTAGTAGCTCCCAGCTCTCGCAACTGTCAAACCAGCCCCTGTAACAATGAGAAAATGAAATATTAGGCTCTGATGTCGAACGCGTGTCTCTCTTGCGTCACAGTGTCTCCCTCCCTCCCCACACTCACTGTGTGTGCATATTTGCATCAACCCTCTAGGGTCTTTTTATGCCTTCTTCTCTTCGTGCTTCACGGTTCCGTGTTTTGTTTTTTTTTTATTTATTTTCATGGCGCTGCGCTGTGAGGATCTGGTCATAACGCAAACATCCCGTCAGGCCCGAACGAGCGAGAGGAATAGGATGGCGGAGGTGAAGATGGAACACGGCGAAAATAAAAAGTAGGAAGGCTATTAGTGTCCCGTTTCCTCCTTATAATTACCGGACGCAAACATGGATACCCTTTCAAAAGAACTCGCAGGGCGACGAGGGCAGCCGCCGCCGTCAGAAATTAAGCGTGCAGCGAACCTTATTGTTGTAATTTCCATTCCCCGATGCACGGAGTGAGCCGCTGTGGGATATGCGTGCGTCCAGTGGGTCATCCCTTCTGGAACATCTTAGTTTTCTCTCGATAATCTTCTGCCCTATAGATTGATGAAATTTTGGAAGGATATTATTTGACCACGATTTAATTTTTATTCATGCGTGAAACCTGTTCGTCTTCCGTTTTCTTTCAAAGGTTGAATGTCAACTATATTCCTGCCATTCCAGTATAGAATATGTTTCGTATATTCTCCTTAATTCATCCGATATATTAGGCATCTTATATCTCATATATATATACATCCTATACCTATATACAAGACCTCGTATATTTTTTATTATGATTTGATTTTCACTCCCATTCAGTGAAATATGCTTGTATTATGTATATATTTCTTAAGGTTGAATATCAACTGTATTGCTGTGCCATTCCAATATTAAATATGCCTCGTATATTTCTCTTTAATTCGTCCTATAGGTACATAAGGCCCCTTACTTGAAACTCCGCTTTGGGGTCGCCAACTCGTTCCCATGCGAAAAGAAATTTATCAAGTGTGTCGCTACACATTTGATGCATTTTTGCATGCACTACTAGACAATAATGCATTAACGCTGGCAGAGACACAGTCTTGAGAAATCCATGTATCTGTTCCTATTACATGGATTTTAAATGGAAAATGTCGGTATTGAACGGTTTAAGATCACATATTTATTAATTTTGCTGTGTTTAGTCCAATTGGCTCCTTTTAGTATCGATTTGCTAGGCCCCTGTTTCTCTCTCCTCCATTTTACTTCCTTGTTTTACCTATAGTTCTTCTAATCATTACCCTAATTCCCGGTCTAAAAGTTCTAGAAAGACTTTACCCTCTGCAATTGCCTTTACATCTTATTTTTTTCTAATTTAATATGTTTTGAGGCAGTCAATTAATGTTAAGCGCATATTGTTAGTCTCTTCAGTGTCTCATTCCTATGATATTGATGGAAAAAATCGGCATTGAACCTTTTATTGTCACAGATTGATATGTTTTTATGTTTTCAGTCCAATTGGTACAATTTCTGATGATCTGGCTCAAAATCTCAGGCAAAATAGCTTTATAAGATTGAATTGTGGTTCAATCCCATTGCGATCTAAATAAATGAATTTATGTCCTTATAAAATGGCCACAGTGTCCCTTTACTTTCATCATTATATGTATTAGACTCTGTGATCTTGTGTGGTCAATTATCTTTATTTTATACTTAGCGTGTATGACAATGAAATTAAATTTCAGATTCTTAAAGAAGTTCGTTTGTTCATTCCTCTGAATCGTATAAACCAACGGGACTTTTTTATATATATATATTTATTTAATATAGCATACAATTTATATTCATAATTCAACTACTTTCCTCTGGCAAAAATTCTACTAACATGTTATTTCATTTGACTTGTGTTCAGTATAGCGTTTTGAAGATATATCTCCTGTCTCTAACATTTTCGGTGCCTTAATTTGTTTTATTTCCTAAGTCTTTGCGAGATCTGCGTGATACTGAAAAAAAGGTCTGTACCCTAACCCAATCAATGACGTCGACGTCATGTGTATTGGCCTCGCCTAGAGAACTTCCTTTGAGTATACGAGAAACTTTTTGAAGGAAACTTTGTCAACTGCGAAATCTGTCAGCCGAAGTCGAAATAACCAAGAAGAAATAGGAACGTTACCGTCCGTACTAATTGCTGTGTACTTTGGGGTAAGGAATACAATTCTGAGATTATATCACTCAGTGTAATCCAATTTCTTGGGAAAAAATAAATTTCATAGGCTTTTATGCTTCCTATGCGGGAGAACTTTTGCCAGTTTCAAAACTTGAATGTGCTCTTTCATAAATCGTTTTGATACTGAAGTTGTTTCCTGGAAATGTTGAACGTGACAGGGAAATGAATTACGTACAAATGCTGCGGTAAGTTTACACTGCAGTCCTAAATTAAATTATGAATAAAATCTAGTTAGTTGAAATAAATTAATGATGACCTTTTCCATGGTAGAAAAATGATATAATTTGTGAGTTTTGTTATGCGGCACAACTAAGTCGTCGTAGGGAACACTTCCAATTCTGTACTTTCCCTTCCATGGTTTGGATTATCCTGACTTATGGTTTTCTGGAGTTCTTTAGGCACCTGTTATTAGTGTCTTCATCATATCTTGCAAACACTCGCTACTTAGTAGATGAAAAAGCGGTATGTACTGTTATCTTCTAATTTTGAATACAGATCCCTACTGGAACGAGGAATTTATGCGCAAAGCCTCCCGTTGAATTGACTGCCTCCCTATTTTTGAGTGGATAGATTTGGATGTAATCCAGTGAAAAAATCGACTTCCATTAAGAGTTACATAGGATATATTTTTTCCAGCATATATTTCATCGATGAAATCATTTTTTTTATTGAGATGTATAATGCCCTAATTCTTTGGATGGATGATTTTGAACTATATTTTTCATTAGACATTTTCCGTAATTGACTGTTCTTTCTGCCTTCTTTCTTCGTTGGTAAATGAAAGGTACAACAATCGGCTGAGATCAGGAGTACTGAAGAATAACATGTGATAATTTATTATAATTAAATTATTACGAGTACGGCCATTGTCATGGTTGTACCATTAGCAAACGGTTGTAACGATTGTTAACATTACAGCAAACCATTGGCTTCAATCCTACTTCTTTAATCGATTTTTTTAAATACATAACTTTTTCCGGATGGGCTCAAATAGTTTTACTAATAGGTCGATCCACTCTCAATCCCCTTCAAGAAAGAAATCTGCTTCAAATTTGTCCCTCATTATTGACTCCTTTTCTTGTACCGGCGATCATTTCCTTCCCAAAAATTATATTTTGGTCTTATCATGTCTTTTTCAAATTTATCCGATACTCATTCCCAGCTCACTATATTTTGTGTTCCATATAACCTGCTCCTTTTCCTGTTATGGTATTTGGAGGAGGTTACCGACAGCTGATGTCATTTGCGCCATGTAGGAACGGGTAGGTAAGCTAGGGTGGAGAGAAACCCGGCGTCGGCATTAGCCTGCTCTTAACGAAAGGCGCCAAGGGGACCACGGCTTAACGTCCCATCCGACCGACGCGACGGAGTGTTGCGCTTGAAATGTTCTCTACGCAACATTCAAGCAGGGATCGGGCAGTCTCCGAAAATTCTCTGACACCTGTGATGCCGCAACCTTTTTTTCTTCTCTGACAATAATAATCACTTATAATCTTTAGGGCTTTATTTCATCCCCTCCATCCAAAATGGCTCTCTCTCTCTAACAATGCCCAGTTAACTCCCTATCAACATAGCGCCCTCAACTCCAAAACACCAATATAAACAAAAATACGCATGCAACTAAAACTACAATTCAAACATCAATGCATAATCAATCTCGCCAAACATCATGGACACGACGTTAAACATCGCCAGGATTTGAACCCGAGCTCACTGGGTGGGAAGCCAAAACTCTAGCCACCGCACCAACCCGATCTCCCTGCTCCATTTTCTCCTCTACTGTAAATTCTCCAATCCTAGTACTATAAGCATTACTGTAACGCTCTCTGATTTTTTTATTTTTCTTCCCTAATGCATACCCTGCAGCTTTTCTCTGAACTTTTTCTAAGTTCGTAACTTCTCCTTTATTGTGTGAGTCTTTGACCAGAGGTGCGTACTCTAACGTCAATCGTACTAGGGTTTTGACGTAGGTCTTACTCCTGGGAATGGCTTGAATATGTTCTATTTATCAGAGTAGAAGTAATAACTGCTATCGTAATAAATTGTTTCGTTTTTTAATTTACATTTTAACTTAAAATGCCCAAGTAAGAATACTTATTTGATAGATATTGATGGAAATATTCTTTATTGCAGAACTAGCAGCTCTAAACTTCACATCCACCATCTATGAACCACTGGCGAGAAGACTGGGAATTCCTTCACAAGGTAGGCAAATATCTTTAAAAAATTTAAAATGTCTGAAAATTTTAAATGCTGGCCATACTAGAAGAGAAATAAAGCGAAAATTTTAATTCATTTAATACATGTAAGCACAAGTTTCATATTTTAATTATTTTTTTTTTTGATTTAATAATAATTTTTATTAATTTTTTTCTCTACTCGTATGTATTCATGTCAAAAAAATAGTGTTCATGGTTTTTTCTGGAATGGTATGTTTTTGAAATATTGATCAGTAGGGAATTCAGATGAAATAAGTTCAGACAATATTCCAATTCAATTATATTAATAATGCTACATTTTTATGTCCTTATCTGCAAAACCGTAGGTGTTTTTAATTTCAACCATTTCGAGTAAAATTAAATCTTCTCTCAGAGAATAAAGTGTATTAAAAAACTTGAATTGCTTACTAACAATGTTTATTAAATTGTCTTTCCCATTATTAATGTGAATATCGGAGATCGTATTGAAGGGAAGGAAAGTTCAAAATTTAGGACCCATTAGTCGTCATGATTTTTCTTTTTCAGTATAGGTAAGCGAGTGTTGTGAGCATTACAAAGTAATCAAAGCATGATGGATACTTAATGAAGTTCAGTAGGAATGACATCAACTTTTAGGAAGCTTCTGATGAGTAATCGTAGCTCAAGCATTTTCTCAAATTATTATTTAAGGAGGAGTAATAACTATTCCCTGACTTTGCTGACTTTAAGGACCTAGGTCATCCGCCATGTTTTCATTTTTATCGCAAAGCTCATTGCTTTTCATCAAACAGGTACATAATCTTCCAGCCATTATGTTAAATGACACATTAAAATTTTATCACTTGAAAGTCCTTGCAGTTTATGGATAATTTAAAAAATGAGAAAGAATGTTTTGAAATTTTAATGAATCTTTGCTGCGTTGTATGTATTTTGCAAAAGAAAAACAATCGATGTTTTAGTGTTTCGATGGAATGTCATAATAGAAATTTGGAAAATAATGTTCACCTCAAGAAAGCCATAGATATCCTGATATTTGATATTTATGATCCTGGCGCAATCTCACAAGAAAGAGGTCAAATAAATCTTATAATGAATACTCTATGCTCATGCCTTCAACTTTCTATCTTGCTGTTGGCGAATACGTGGGAAATAGCAGCTCCGTGCCTAAAATGAAGTACTTAAGAATATTCTTTTATATGAAGAGGCATTACCCTGTAATTAAATGAAATGGCTAAGCTCTTTTCATCCTCAAACAACATTACATGTAATAATTATTTATAGCTAATGGTAGTTAAGATACACTGACTTATCCCTCCTTTGTATTTTTCCTTGAGGATTTCGGGAACGTAAACATTTCATTAAATTACAAAGTCTGCGGGTAAAAGGATATTCTTAATGCGATTTGTGGCATTCCTCTGCAATTTTTTACCTATTTCAAATTTCATAGGAACTCTTTTCCTCTCCTTCAATGCTTCGCAATATCCAGCAATAATAACAAGACTTCATTATTTTCAAACATATTTCGTTCCTTTCTTTGTCAACTCACGAATTGCAAACCTTCTTTTCGGAACTACAATTCGAAGTTACCATCTAATATATTTCAGCAACAGATTTTATATTATTAATTTGCACGAAACTCTTGTGAAATTTATGAGAAAATATTTTACGATGTTGAAACTAACCCTCTTGACTACACAAATATCATGATTAATCCAATTATTTTGTCGTTCAACAATAGAATCGCTCATTTTTTGGAATCGAATAAAGTTCATTATAAGAGTAACGGTTATAAGAATCGCAGGGGATCCGATATCCTCCCAGATTAAAATAAATGTTTTACTTTATACACCAGGTTTGCTATTGCAAGCTGCCGGGGCTATTATAAAGCATCGTAAATGTTAATGAGAGTCACCAACTTAAAATGGCTCTCGAATCAACAGGATCTCGAAGGAAATATAGTATCAAAGACACCTTTTATAAAGTTGTTCGCATCAAACACATATTGCTCGTAATAAATACGAGGTAAATTAAAGATTAGTGGCTATGGAAAAGAAATGAGAAGAACATTTTCTTCATGCCAGTAAAACTTGGAGTAAAACTTTGGCTTGTTCATAGTTTCATATTTTAATGACCTGAACTTTCGACATCCTACCTTGTCATTGCTAGTGCCACAAGCTGGAACCCAGGATCATTGAATGAATTTTACCGGAAAAGTTCGAAGTATGACAATCTCACCGGGATGCAGCGAAACTTCACCAAGTTAGCCACAACGCAATTCAGTTTATCATGAAGTAAATTTAATGATGTGACTTTAAAGGATATAGTTTTGTCCTGTTGGTAAGGCGCAAAATGAACGAAGCTAAATCACCTTCCACATTACCAGCTGGAGGAAAAAGAAAGTTTTTTTTTTCGCCCTTTATTAGACGCGCTGCCGTGCTGCAGAGAATCGCCGCGATGTCTCCTGCCACGCGATGCGATGCCTCACAAAAGGAGGACTTTCTGGCGCTACGAGCACTTCCAAGTGTTCCTCTTGAGGATATTTATCGCGGGCCAGGTGTGCATTATTGGTGGCGAACGCACTTAAAGCTTCCTTCTCCTCTTCCCTTGGTAGCGTCCTCAGTCGCTGAAATTAGTCTCCCTTCTCTCCTCCTCATCCCAGCTCCTCAATCTTCCCATCCACCCTCTCTTTCATCTCTCTTCCCCTCGCCTCCGCTTTGTCTCATACTCTCCTGCAGAGAATAACCGTACGTTCCGTTTGCCAATCCGCTCATTCTCCTACCATTGAATTGACTTCCTCTCTATTGCTTGGAAATCCATGTTCCCCAATGTTTTATTCTCTCCTTCTTAATGTGGCGACTAATATTTCATGGCAGTTACGGTTGCGAAAACCTTTGATTCTCCGGAAGCGTGTTCAAACTTAATAGATAATAATTGAGTAGATATTATTTAGCCTCTTCTCTCTTGCAAGGATATCGATTTTCATCAAGGTTTTACTCTCTCCTTATCAATTTGATAATTCAGGTCATTAGCGTTTGTAAACATCTTTGATTCTCTGGGAGCGTGGCCAAACTTAAAAGATAATAATTGAGTGGGTGAGAATCCAAGGTACAGCTGATTTTTTTTCCAAACGGAGTACTAAGGTAGAGAAATTAATCCTTTAGATATACGAAAACTTGGTAGCCAAGGGATACGAGTGAGTTTCTATTCTGTGCAGACATCGAGTGGAAAATCAAATTCACAACTAAATATCTAGTTGGTCTCGTTTATTTTCTTTGCCTAATTTCTGTACTTCACTCTATGGAGAAGAAGCGTCCCATTCGTTCGCCAATGCATTTATTCTCCTATCGTTGAATTGACGGGTTTTCCTCCGTGTGAGTTGCTTGTAGGCCGATGTTTCCATGGCTTCGTCTGCCATCGTCCTCAGGGAATAGCAATACGAAAATACGACTGACTCCTCCGTATATCATTCAGAAGCATCCTTCCTTTGTCCACCATTTTAGTGCATAACAGATTAAGACTGTAACGCTCTATGAAAAACCAACTATAATTTATTGTATTAGAACGTGCTTCCTTAGATTCAATTTTTTATTTACAACGTTGCTGCTCTGAAATATAAGTCGTCACTTTGAGAAGGAGGGAGTAAAATGTTGAGGGAAATGGATTTCCTCGCAAAAGAGAAGGAAATGCTGCCTTCATAATTAGCAGGAGCCAATCAGTAGGAACCTGACCAATTTTAGCGCGAAACAGACCACTAGAAAATAAGGCACCATTTTTCGGATTGTCATGACCTGATGAGATGGCAGAGGCAATCATAGAAACTTCAGCCTACAAGCAACTAACCCGGTGGAAAAACCGAGTAGATTTTTCGAAGATAACACGCCGGGAAAAAACGAAAGTCATATTTCTTCTCCCTTTTTAGGTTATCCATGTTCCTATTAATAAAACTGTACTTTGCAATATTTCCACTGAGTTAAAAAGAATGCCCATTTTACTAATATTAAGAACGTCCACTACATGGTGCCTAAAATCATACAAGATATACATGTTCCTCTACGTTTCACTCTCTCCTCCTCGATGTAAAGACTAATATTTTAGGGGAGCAACGTTTGTAAAAACATTTCATTCTACGGAAAAGTGGTAAAACTTGATAAATAATAATCGATTTTTCATTTAGCAGCATTTTTCATTTAATTTCATATAAGACACGGTCTCCGGCGTTACTTTGTGGAACTGCTTCATCATAAAATAAAATAAAAATACTTTGTTCTATTCCTAACTTATTTTAAATAGTACGACCCGGGTTTCTGCATATTTCGGGTTCTTTAAGTTGGCCTGATTGTAGCATGATATGCAGAAACCCGGGTCGTACTATTTAAAATAAGTGTGAAATAGAACAAAGTATTTCTATTTTATTTTATGACAGCGTAATTTCGATATTTTTTGCTCTAGACATGATGGGCGACCCAAGCATGATTCTGAGTGAGATACGGAGGAGACAGGAGGTTTGCATTGAGCGAGTGCTGAGTGGGAAGGGGGTTATGAAAACAGTGTTAGAGGGAAGAATGTTGGGTATGCTTTGGGAGAGGAGGAAGATGTACGATTTTTATATAGAATGAAAGGGAGTAGGCCATATTGGGAATTGAGGAGGGAAGTCCATGAAGAGATTTCCACAATGCTTCGCAAGTACTCCATGCCAGCTTACCTTAACTGGTGGAATACTTTAACAGCAACCGTGCAAATTTAGTCCTTTGTATTGTAGAGAAATAGAGGAGTCTTAAACACATTTAAATTTTAATGAATCTTTTCTGCGTTGTATGTTTTTTGCAAAAATAAATACAGCGGATGTTTAGTGTTTAGATGAAATTTCATAGTAGAAATTTGCAAAATAATGTCCTCATCAAGGAAACCACAGGTATCCTGATATTTTATATTTATGATCTAGGCATAATCTCGCAAGAAAGACATCAAATAAATATTTAGAATTTTTATAATGAACACTCCATGATCATGACTTCAACTTTCTATCTTCCTGTTGGCGAATAGGTGGTAAATAGCAGCACCATACCTCAAAATGAAGTAAGAATATTCTTTTATATGAAGAAGCATTACCTTTTAATATCATGAAATGTCTATGCTCTTTGCATCCTCAAAAAACATTACATGTAATGAATATTTTAAAGCTAATGGTAGCTATTCTATTAGTACATTATTCACTTAAATTAGCAGAAAATTTCTTGAGATGTAGGGTTATAAAATACTCCATTTAGCCATCATCTTTTACATTAGATATTTTTCCTCCTGGCTAAATGGAAGTATCTCTAAAATTTATTTTTTATTTCGTCCTTCAGAGCTTGTTAATTATTACTAACATCATTTTTTGCGCAGGTTTAAATTTCAACGAGTGCTGCTCTGATATTTCAGTGTAAAGTGGATTACGGTGTCAAATTGTCCATCTCCCTGTCAGTGTAGATTGATTATTTTTACTTTGTTCATTTAAGGTCCTGAAACCTTCCCTTCGTAGTTGTTTTCCCAATTGGTTTTTGAGTGTTTTAATTAGTGCCTGCGAATCTTATCAAGTAGGCTAAATAATTAAATGGGGAAGTTAGAGCTGATGATCTTATAAATTGTGCACTGCCCTTATCATTGATAAATTTTCACTGTTCATTTCGTAATTATATTCTATTAAATACGTTATTTAAATTGCATTTACACTTAAGCTGTCAGAAATTATTACAACTCCTCTTTTTGATTATATTTTTAATGAGCCATAAGTGGTCGACTTGCTGAATATTTGTTTATTATATAGTAGGCTTCACGACATTTATAAGAAGTTTGAATTCCTCTTCCAGTCTTAAGAACTCTTCTTAATTGCTTATATCGTTTCATTTCCTCATTCTGTATGCAAAGTAAATACTTTTTCGCCGATTTCCCTCTTTTTCTCATACTTTATTTCGGCCCTTCAACAATCTTCCCAACGCCTAGACGTTAGTCCTGCAGTGGCAACAATGATAGGAATTTCTCTTGGGAGGTTCTTCTAGGAGTTTTATTCTCACTTCCAAGTCATTGAAACATCTCAATTATAAGTTCGGGGAACAACTCTTTAATTGGAACTCTCAAGAAATTATAATTTCTCTCACTTTTCGAACTCTTGGGAATTAATACCGTACTGCTTGGTGCTGCCTCTTACAATTAGACCCCATCTCCATTCGACCTTTATTTTAATTCCTCCCGTATGCCTTTCCATCTGTAACTCCCTCCAGGTTCTCCTTATACTCTACTTTGGCCAACTTTCTCTTCCCATTTTAACGGCTTTTACTCATTTGGCCCACCGTGAATTATAGATGAATTCACGTGAACGGCTTGGTGCGGTGGCTAGAATGTTGGCTTTCCACGCCTTGGAGCCAAGTTCCATTCCAGGCGGTGGTAAAGATTTTTCACAGGCTGCTCTGTTCCTACCTGAGTGTTTTGATTGGGGTTATTCAAGTGCGGCACTCAGGTGGATTAAACGTTAAGCCGTAGTGTTCTTGACGTTTTTTTTAGCGGCGTTAGTTTCATCTTTCAGGCTGATGTCGACGCCTGTATCTTTCTTCCCTATTCTCCCTCATAGTGCAAATTACCAAAACTGTCGATTGATTCCTTTAAAATGCCATATTACATCATTTTTAGGATATTTAAATGGATTTTGATAATAATTATGGTTGAATTTAAGTTTTTTCTCAATTAATTCGACCCGCAACCAATTAGTACCGCCATTTTTTGCCATCTCAACTTACATAGTGTCACTCACAATTTATTTTTTTAAGTTGAAACAGTGTAGCGAAGATGTAAATTTGAATATATTTAAATAATCGTGATTAACGCCACGTCTTTTTACCATTCAAAATATAAAAACCTCACCTATCAGTAAGACCGTATTATTGTCAGGACTTTGTATTTATAACCACGCTCAAATATTCATTCTCCTTTCTGTGTTTTCTCTGATATTGAATGACTAAAACTGTAAATGTTTTCTTTCAAAAAGATATTTGATACGATCTTTATGAATCTAAATCAAGCGGCTTTGAAAGTAGCAATGTTCAGTCATGTGATCTCAGATGTGAGCGATGGAACAAATCTTGTAAATAACTGTCAGGTATAATTACTATTAGCATTAACTTAATGCTGCCTTTCATGTCATCCAACAGTACGAGAACAACTACTATGTTCAAAAGGTATATAGGATGGTGATAAAATCATATCCTAGTACCTAAGTGATGTCTAAGGGATACTGGTGTAATGTCATACAAATAAAAAACATCATTTACTTACCAATATTCCAATTATTCTGAACTAAAATTAAATTATATTTGTAAAATTTGATCAACTCATTAGGAATCAGATGTTTGGACCAATTTTTAATCAATGAATTTAATCCCTAGGCAATGCTTAGATGTGGTGCAGAGTGACCTAGCCGTCGAAGTACCCGAACACCCAACTCTACTACTACTACAATGCTTAGATTCTTGTAAAAACTTTTTTTTAATTTCCATCAAATTCCCTAATTTCATGCTGTAGATCAAACGGTAAAGAGTCTGCAAAACGGAGTCTGGACCCATTTCGAATCTTTGGATGGAGGTCCTAAGTAATTCAAAGGTTTCTATAATAATTTTTCATCAAATCCCTCAATCTCATGCTGTACACCATCATCTTTTTCTCGACATACAGTCAGCGGAACCGTGTCTAATTAACGCATTAGCCGTGGTGAGTCACGGTTAAATGCGGTATTTCTTATTGCTCTCATTTAACTCAATAGCCTCATTAAAGTTGTTTGAGGCCTCTCTTTCTCTTACGGTGAGGGGAGGAGCGATCTTTACAACCAGCAATCTGACTGTACTCCGACTTGTTTTACGGCTCCTTAAACCATTAGTGCTCTCATAAACTTGTTTACTTTCTTTACAGTCATTTGAATTTTTGCGCTCTCTCATCAGATATGGCATAATGTTCGGGATGAGCTCTTGTGGGAGGGTTTCCATTTGTCTGTCCTCTTTTTTTATCTTTTTGTGACGTCATTCAGCGTATTTTGTTCGAAGAGAGGATGACGCCGAAGAGACATGGCTTAAAGTGTTCCTACAATTTCCTGCAAGTTTCATATTCATGCTATATTCCCGCTGATGATCGAACTTTACTACAGAGTGGCATACTCTTAATAATTTCTGCTTCAAAAGAAGGCCTCAAGAGTGATAAAATAAATATCTCAAGGATGTATATTACGTGATTTTTTTCTTTCCAACTTTCAACGTATGTATGAAAAAACAGTTAAAGATATATCCTCCTTTTAGTGTCTTTAAGTAATCGCTTCGTTAACTAAATCGCTTTCATTTTTTTTTATTTTCACTACGTTTAAAAATGATGAGATCCTTCTCATTCCGTTTTACGATTCGTCTCCTGCTGATTCAGCTCTTACAAGCGAAAATTCAACTTTAGAAACCCTCATGTGGGTGAGTTGAAGACGCCAGGAACTCATGCCGCGCACGTAACCGCTTCTGAGCTACTACTAGAGCTACTTGGTTCACGAGGTTCTATTTTGCTGCCACCGCCAAGAGCACATTAATCTCCCAATAAGCAGCAACCACTGAACGAGAGAATTGAATCAAATCTCTAATGATGTTACCAACTCATGGCAGGTGATTGGCAACTTCATCGCTTTTTTATTAGAAAATTACGACTATATATGGCTCAAAGACGAAGATTTTATTTTCGTTTTAACGTAACTTTCCGTTTCATCCACCGAATCAATTAAAGACTTCACACCCATGCAGATTAATCAGGAATATTCGTTAGTTCTTCGAGAATAGCATGGAACACTAGTAATAACTTGTATGGGGCGACGATGAACATTGTGATGCGTAGGTGGGACTAATTCTCTTCTATATACCTAGTGCATAAGTATTTTGCGTAGTTTATGCTTAAAAAAAGGATCAATATGGTTCATAGCCCATGTGTAAAAATATGTTAATAATAGATATTTGTAATTTTGCACGGAATTTTATTTAATTGCTTGAGAATTTGAATTACAGAGGCTACTTTTGCGAGAGCAGTTCGATTATTGTGGTGAATCCTCTTAAACTAGTTTTATTCTATGTTTTTAATTGAATTCACCAGACAGTGTGGTGTCGTACCACCTTTCATGCTGAAGTTTCCATGTACCCAGCAATTGGGGAATACTTGACTGCGCATGTTCTTTATACTAATCCTCACCTAGAAGTTTCGAAAATTTTTAACCATTAACAGTGGGTTATATTTATCTATTGTAATGCTGACCACTGATTTGACGCTGACCACGTATTTTTTCGTTTTAACGTTAAGCTCGCGAAGTTCCTCAAATTAAGCAGGTTAATAATAATAATAATAATAATAATAAAATGTCTTTATTCGGGCGAGGTTGAGACTAAAAAGTCCCCTCTTCCACCTAACCTTACGGTAATCTTTGAGCAGTAATAGTTAAATTTTTGATTGAAGGCGTGTTTACTTGGGTAGCATAAGCCTCTTTGTTTACGTAAAAAAGTTATTCGCACTTTACAACCGCTAATCTAAGGTAAAGTCTGATTTTTGTGAGTGATTATTACTCGTTGATGTTTTGATATTTTCTGTGACACTGAACATGTCGCCAAAAATCCTGTGTGAAATGCTTACGTTTCGGGCTATATCCTTACGCTTCGCCATCGTTCAAAAAGCATTCACTTGTCTCGTGTAACCAAATATTTTCAAAATATACGGCCACTGCGATGAAAAGTCTCCATTAATGATTTTCGCTACCCGAAATAATTACCCTTCACGAGCTCATTGCTAATTCTCAGTTACCTACCTCATCTAACATCCTCTCTCCACACCGGCTTCCCAGGTTGAGAAAGGTCCTCCCTCCTCTGTCTCTGTCCTAACGACCGACCCAACAATGTCTGCGTACCCCCCTCTCCTAAAAGATACCTCAAGGTATTAATGAACCGCTAAATTCCTCCGGCGGTAAAAGATAGCCTTGCGTATTTTCCAAATTTTAAATTGCCTGTACGTCGCGTTGTCTCTCGCATGCCAGACTATTCATTAGCAATGCTAGGAGTTTGTCGACCATCGCCGTTATCCCCTGAGGGTAATTACTCGGGTCGAAACTGCATAATCCTTCAAATTGTTGGCGGCGCTTCCAGTTTGAGAAATTTCCGTCTTATTGGTGGGGTCGGATTTATTTTCATGAACTACGTTTCACTCGCAAGTATAATTTATGTCGTTGGGATCTATTAAACTCTATAAACTCCGAACCTGCATTTTTTTACCAGATTTGAAAATCATTTCGCGGTAATTCCCACTGCGTTCAATTATTGATCTGAAATGTTGTGACTTTTTAAACAATTAATTAATATATGTCCCGGTGCGCTTTTTTCGGGAAAATGAAAAACATATAATTTGATACAATTTAAAATCTAAAAAATGCAAGACAAATAATTACTATTACATTCCAGATTTCATACAGAACACTATATTTAAATGGATTCACCAGTCGGTGCTTAATGAATTTAAATTGCTACTTAACCCGTATTTTATACGATAGTGAAATTATCGTGAAAAAAACTTTAAAATGTGAGAACAAAAGTTTACAATTGTAAGACCTCAAATAACTTACAAGAAAAAAATTAAAAGCACAATTCAACACGCAAACTTCTTAACTTCCAAAATTAGCAATGAATTCTGTTGAGTTTACTAGCTACAATCTTTACTAGCTCTAACTCTAAGGCTTATAATTATTTCAGGTTAATGTTTCTAAAATATTATAAAGCAATGGGCATGACAAATTTGAACCTAATAATTGAGTGAGAGTGCATCGCATTCATTTAAAATGTCATCGAGAAAGAAATATTCACCCTTAATCATTATATTCAGAGCAGTACTAAGTCATAAAATTGCAGTTTAAAACCCGTTGCTAAACATTACACTTATATTTTTTAAATTTATGTCAAGACACTCAAGAAAAATTGAGAAAAATATCGTAAAAAACGGCAGACGGACAACAACAGACCCAAATAACCGGTTGCGGGGTAGAAGGTATGTTCTATAGGGCTGTACTGCGTATTTACTGTTAGTATGGTGAAGAAACTACTTTTAATTTGTAATCTATTTTATTTCCGTTTCTTGGGCACCATGAAACGATTACGTAAAGGCTTCTAGAATCATCTCAGAAATGAAAAAAAGTATTGAATTGTATACTTAAGAATAAGTTTAATAAATATTCAATCCATCGAAACATCTTTAACTCTGTGCAAAAAAAAACCTTTTAGCCATTTTTTTTTCGAAATTACGTCATCATTTTACGCCGTTCATATCGTGAGTATTGAGTAATGTTTTGTTTACGATGTTTTAATTTTGTTTAGATTTCCTTCGTATCCTTCAATTCAGTGGCTTCTATTTGCAAAAATTACTTAATAATAGCTTGCCTATATTATAAGACATTCTACAAGCACAAAAATTTGAAAATACGCATTATTACCAGTTTCGGAAACATTATTGAATTCATTTATATATTTTGAAAGCCATCTTGACTTTGGTTTTCTAGATGTCGCTGTTTCCTACGTAATGCTATCCTTCACAATCTAACATGTTTATCACATGAAATGAATACATTTCAAAGTGATGGCTGAGTTACTCCCATGAAGTAAATACGAATCATATGCATGAGACCAATCTCAAGTAGGTATCAGCTTATAAATAATTGGAATATACTGTACGTTTCACAAATCAACCATTTGAATAGTGTTATTTCGTGTAATTTAAATGTGTATTATTCGCATTAATCGAAGAATAGCATTAGCAAAATTTTATTGAAAAGTCATTCACAGAATTTTAACTATATGGACTGAAAAATTAATCAGTCCTAATGTGTAATTTACGAAGCAATAATTGATTGGAAATTAAATAGTAGTGGTAAGTAAAATTGAACTATCCAAGAACCTTAAAATGGAATACCGCACAGTTAGGAATGCGTTACTGAGTAAGTTATAAGTATTATTTAAATTAAGAGGACTTAATTTCAAGCGTGAAGGCAACTTACTGTAGAAGGGTGATGCATAATGATAAGGGCCTTCCTTAAATACAGCGCGTGCTTGTAATCTGAGGTGAATATTCTCCCTTCCACGATTAATCTGACTTTAAACTGATTTAGTTACGAATAAACATAGAAACATGGATATTTTTTTAAATAAAACTGAGTGAAAGACCCGCATATATGTAATATCTCACAGACCGCTTCAATAGGTATATGACTGGACCACAATATGACGCCTTCCTGGAGTATCAATGGGTACAAGTACATGCTACTAAGCCTTTGTGGACTTTTTTGCGAAGAAAATGCCTTCATTGCTACACTCAAATACTATAGAATACATTTAATGAGTGGTAAATTGATCCGAAGGTTAAATTGACGCCTAGATGCAAATCATTTCGATTTTTAAACGGTGGCCTTCGAATGAGATCGGTATTGTGCAGTGATAACGTGAATTGGTTTCTAATAGCGATGTGTGTGACTTGAATTTCCCAGCGTTCCTGCGTGAATTTGCGAGTAAATCCCGACCCTTTTTTTCCTCGGGCTCCCGCCATTAGTCACACGAGGTGGAAATCGAGTTTCTCCGTTCCAGCTGAGGATTAATTGGAATCCGGTATTCGAGGATCACGAAACTTGTTCTGCGTCAATAAATAGATTTAACACCTCCCACGCAGTCAGTCCCTTATGGCTACTATATAGGGGGTTTACCCCCTTCACCCAAGCAAGCCCACTTTCACCTATCCCATCTCGACGCGACCGCTTTTGTTATCCTGTTAACCCTCTTGTCGCTCTCCTCCGATTCTCTCCATTGCTCCGCTGACTCGACCTTGGTCTTCACTAACGCAAGCATCTCCCACGCCTCTTGAGCATTCTCTTACGCTATCTCTCCTCGCCATGCGCAAAATCCTCTCTCCGGCCGACCGGCGTAGCCTTTGTGGAAGCAGTCACAGTTGTCTGTGTGGTATAACAACCGCGATTAGAATGACGGCTATTGTTTCGAGGCAAGGCAAACCCGACATGCAGCCCCAGTAGATTTCGCTTCGACTGGCTTACAGTGGTGGAGAGGGGATAATGGCAGGCTACCTGGAACAGATTTATTATTATTATTTTCAAATGATTTCAATTTTTATGTAAACAAAAAGAAACTCAAACAAATATTGCTTGAAAAATTTTATTTTAAGGTTGATGAATTTTTCATAGAACAAATAGTAAATATTTTGTAACAGGATATTTTAATATACATATGCTTAATGCGTTCACTTACAGTTGGAAACACAAGTTCATAGTTAATTTTCACTTATGGAGTTGCATTTCAAGGTAACTCCAGCTTGGTAAGAAGGCATGACAAAATTTACAAATAAAGTCTATGACGGGTGTACCCATTGGTACACCTGGAAGACATATTGTCGCTAACCAGCATGAATGACTTCCCTTAATTTTATTTATAAAAAATAATTCATCCATGTTTGTTCATAAGTTTATGGTTCACAGTCTAATGACTCGTGGAAGGGAAAATTTTTACCAAAGAGTACAAGCACGAGTTATTTGTAAGACAGGTCCCTATCATTTTGCATCACTCTCGTATCAGTAAGTTACCTACGTACTCAAATTGTAAGGCCGCTTCATCTTCTTTTATATTGAAACTCAAACAAATGCTGTTTGATTAATTTATTTTAAGATTGATGAATTTTTCACAGAACATATAGTAAATATTTTGTAACAGGATATTTTAATATACATATGCTTAATGCGTGCACTTACAGTGGTTATTGTATGTTAAATCTCTCTGATTTCGTAATATGTCAACCTCAGACCAAATTATTATCTCTATTAATACATAAGACTAAATGGAAAATGGATTGGGATATCAATGATGCAGTGGCCAAAAATAAGAGAAAGTGAAATTTTCCCCTCACTGGTTCTTGATGTCAGAATTTTAAATTAAATTAATGAATTACAATATATTATCCCCAAAAATTATAAATTAGCATTCCTTTTTTGTTTCAAAACCAATTTTTTCATATCTTTGTATCTTGAAGAAAACAAGAGATTTGAGTTTCCTTGGGCATATTATATAATTTTATAATAAGGAATAAAATAATTTTAATTTTGTTCCTTATTATTTAGGAGGAATACTTTTAATTTAATCGTGAAATGGATTAATTTAAGCAATGAGAGATGGGCATAACTCTGAATGAATTGATATTGTTATTAAATTATTCCACCAGTTAAGGGAACATTACACGGGGCATTTTGCAGATTACTCCACCCTGTCTTCAACCTCATTTCATCCTATTTAAAATCCCCATTCTCCTCCTTCCACAACCTCGTTTAACCAAATTTTTTTTTCTTTAACAATCGTAAATTTTAAATCTTTATTATAATTGCATTACTTTTAATTGACGTGAATAAATTTAATTGATGAATAATAAATTACATATTTATTACGTGGAAAAGTAAAATAGCTGTTTTTATTTCCAATCTCTTTGATTCCCATCTTCCTTAATTAATTGTTGTTAATGGTTAATCCTTGTTACTTCACGTTGTGTCTTTTCCATCATGAAGGAACATGTAGATGGCAAGGACGGAAAAGGAGATCTCGAATAAAATGTAAGGAGCAGGTAAAGAAGGATGTAAAAGAGAAGAAAATTATTAGGTGTGATAATGGTACCGATATGAGAAACTAGCCAAAGAGCTGAGATAAGCACATTTAGGATTGTTGACAGTTGATGGCGATGAAAAAATTTCACTCGATCTCATAAGAGTCTTCGGATTTGAAATCTCAGTGATCCTTACCGTCAAACTTAGTGCAGACAGTAGCCCAAAGGGAAGGGAAGGAAACTTGGGGAGGGCATCTAATTTGGGACAAATGACGACTTCAAGCTTTTTTAGGTTTCTCAACAATATATAAACTATGATTGACAAGAGTGATATTTACGATCATTAAAATAGTATTGCTGATTTATTGTTAGTGGATTTTTCTTAAGTTAATTTTTTTGCAGGTTGGTTTTTTTCCTGTTTAATGTAAATTAAAACCTACTCCAGGGTTATAAGTTAGTGTATTTTAGTTTTATCACGGCACAGGCATTAGAAAACAAAGGAAAGCCTCGTAAAAGGGGAGTTTTCATAATTTAGACAACACAAACAAGCAAAATAAAAATTAGTAATAAAAAAGCGATTAAAAATTCATTATTTTCAAATTTTATGGGTTATTCATAGTTATGGTTAACATTTACAGTTTTTGGTAGCTCTTGCAGTATTTTTATTTATGGTATGACATTAAATCTGTCGCAAGTATGGGCTGCTGAGTATATAATATACACCGCACAGAGAACGAAATCTGTGTGGCAACGTTTTTGAATATGCGAATCGGTGCGATGGTAATGCCGAAGACCGACCCTTGAACCCGTCTCCCGCTCCCCTCCCCCATCGCCCGTCTGTAAGGGTTGCAAAAAAATAAGCCGGACCCAGACGATGTCTCACCCCTTCCGCGCAACCCTTTGCAAAACGCTCAGACATGGCAACCCGTTTCTCCAGAACTCATCCCTTCGCAGACTGCCCCCCCTATCCCCTCTGCTTCCTACGTTCCCGATCATTGCTCGTGCTGGAGGTCAGGGGAACGTGACATAACAACCACCGTTACCACTAGCCCAGCTGCTAACGTGGTTCGTTACGCGCTGATTCCACATGGGGTTAGATAGGCAGTAAATGATGAATCAGTTTGCGTTACAAAAGTTTTGCAATGATGACTTTTCTTAAAAAGTATCAGTAATTGATCAGCCGTATGTGCTTTAACAATAGATTAGTCATGGGAATCAACTTTGTCATTTATCTATTTGATATGAGTGCCATTTGAAAATGGTGGGCCTCATAGTCATTTCATACTAATGAATTTTTATCATTTTGTAACCGATACATGGGCGTGAAAATAGTACCAACAGCTTTTACCGCCTTCCTCGTAAATATGCATCAAATTTACCTTAAACGGCTGCTGAAGGTTAGATAGTATTTATAAGAATGTAAGATAGCTATATGAGACGTAATTTCCGTTGCAGAATAAAGTACATGGCTCTCCTTTGTGGAATTACTTCACTGGAAAAGAATGATTACGCAACACGTTTTCTTACAATATGTGTGCAACAGACTTAGAGGGGATCAATTTCATACCCTTGGCCGTTCGAAGGGCTTGTCCGCACGTTCTTGTTTTAAGCAGTTTCGTGCCGGAAACGAATTTTTTTTTACTTTTATGAATATTTCTTTACATGCTTCACTGCTTATACCTATCTCATGTTGTGTTCTCACCATCTTCGCATTCATTATTTCTCGTGCTGGAAGGCAATTATGCAGTACGTTATATCATTGTTACTTGTGGCTATGCTATTAATTTAGCCCATGACGCGTTCATTCCATAGGAGCAAGTTTTGCTGTCAATTGGCAACCTAAAGCACTGCTGGCATCAGTTGTATTTTCGCTGTTTTTTGGTACTTCGTGCCTAGTTTCATGTTACTTTTACATGGATGCAAGCAATTTCTATGATATTAGATTTATTACGCTTTTAAAGGAGTAACTCACAATATTCCCAGAAAGTAGATGGTAAGATAGATTAGTGATGTTTAAATGGAGAACTGTAATAAGCAAGTAATTTAAATTTCTTGCATCTTCCACAGATTTCTAACACTGGCAATACATGAAATTCTGGTTTTGTACCTCGCGTATAATTCCTGGAGAAATTGTTTTGATGATGCGTGAGATGGTGTCTTAAATCAGCAGGTTTCCTTCCAAGTCTTAAGGAAATGTAGTCCCTTGAACATCTGAAAGGAAATTTATAACCCCAGAAAGTTCAAGTAGTTAGAGAGTTGCTTTAGTTGAAAGGTGAGTAAAATTCCTTCGACTTTCGCCGCGGTTTTTATGGAAGTATTTCGAGGTGCAGCTAGCAATTTCCGTTCATATTTTCACGGAGACTCTTCAACTTCGTTGCCAGTGTCGAGTTAACTGTTGCATTGTGGGCTACATAAATGTGAATGTTCTACCAGTAATTTCTACTGGTAAGTAATACATCGAAATCCAATGGCTATCACATGTTAACGCAAAAAAATTAAATAGCATCTGCTACCACACTTCAAAGTTTGCCCGTATTCTGGTTGTTACACTTGAGTAATTTCCCTTGTTAGTTCGATTAGCAGTGTCAAACCAATCTATATCAACTATAAACACGACCTTAAGATATGGAATGATATTGCAGAAAAAATAGTTAACTACGTATATTCTCAAATATTTAAACGACAATGTTATCATACATTTAAGAAAAATATTATTTTCACTAAAAATGAATCAAGTATGTACATTATACTTTAGTTATTTTCTAGGTGTATGAATATTTATTGCCAAAAGTTGAACTCGTTTCCTATCGTCATTTTACCATGTTCTTTGAAATTACGTACTGAATCATTCGCACTGCTAGTCAATGAGTTTTTTCTTGTAAATATTATGACTTGTTGAATTAATGTCTCATTATTTTATTTATTTACATTGTTATGAATTTTTCTTTTATTTGTATCTATAACGAATTAATATATACAACTTGTTTTATTATTTTGTTATCAGTAGTACTGTATCATTAAGAATGCTTCAAATATGCTTAATTTTAATGTTGTAATAGATTTTATGTCCCGAAGGAGCAGCAGCCCAAGGATGAATAAGATACTCAATTCTACTCCCTATACTCTTCGACTGTATTTTCATTTTTGCATAAACTTCATTTTGATTCGCAACAGTGGCTGCAGAAGGAGCACGAATGCACGATAGTTGTGTGCGCGAACAAGGAATGTGTCGTTTTCCTCGACGCCCACGCAGACCATGAGAACCCCTTCGGATCCTATCTCCTTCTTCTCCTCCGCTTCGAACTCCGTCCGCCCGCGGTGGGAGCACGGTAAATCACCGGGAGCTGATGCCCCTTTCCTTCGCTCTTCATCCCTCGAGACGCATCTGCGGATTGTTCCGGAGGCGGGGGTGGGTTGGGGGGGGGGGCGGGGAGGCAGGGGGTGGGTTCGTATGATTAAGTGCGACGCGGCGCCCACCCCCGCAGACGTTTGCGCCAAGGGGTGGAAAGGGGAGTTGGCCCAACGCATCCATGTTTGTGTCATCGCTTCCTCTCTCTGCTCGCATCCCGTTCTTACTTCTCCTCTCTGCGTACCTTCTTCTTCTTCTTCTACGTCTTATGTGCTCCTCTCACGTTTTTCTGCGACATCCCTGTGGTGCATTGAGAAATATCACCATATCATATATAAACTCCTAACATCCTGGAATAATAAATCTGAGCTATTAATTAAATCCGAGGTTGCGAGCGTGATGGAGAGGATTTTTTTCCATATTGAAATAAATACTTTAAAATTTATTTTAATATTGCAATAAGTACTTAAAATTTTACACGATTATAAAACTAATGACACCCTGGAATCCTACTCCTCCTAACATCCTGAAATAATAAATCTAAGCTATTTATTAAATCCGAAGTTACAAGCGTGATGGAGAGGAATTATTCCATTTTGAAATAAATACATTACAATTTAATTTATTATTGTTAAAATACTTAAAATTTTCCACTATTATAAAATGAATTACACTGCGTATATAACGCAATTTTTTTAACTTGTAAAACACTTTTCTACGCTGTTAATGCATCTAATTGTTTTGAATTGACAATACTTGAGTAGTGCCAGACGACCGCTGTGAACACGGCGGGGCAAAAATTTAAGAAAGTTTGATTTCATGGAGGGAGTACTTCGGTTTGCTGTCAAACGTAAATTCTAACAATAGTTTTCAACCTGGATCAAGTAATACCACTTATGGACAAGAGCACACTAGTATAAGAACAACATATGAATCCCTTCATTTATAAAAGGCAATGCATAGAAATAAGGGAGAAAATACATACTCTTCCCATACGTTTTGAAATGAACAAGATATCGTAAACCTACGTTGACCAATACTACCAAAAATTTAATTAGTTCAGCTTAGACAGTCAATTCTTAGCTGAAACCATTAACATCTGCTCAGAAGCTTCCACTTTCTTCCAACACATGCAATCGTAAATGATTTAAAAAATGATGCGAAGCATAATAATCTTGGATTTCAGTTGGTCTTATCATCTACGGCTTCAGTAAATTCAGATGATTTAAAGTTCAACATTCTCATGGTAAATTATTAAGTTTTCTCCATGTAATTAAGTACTTCCTCAAAATATTTAGAGTGTGTATTACTTCATGACAGTTTAAAGCAGAAGTAAAATGAATTATAATCAACTATACCAAAAACAGACGACGTGAAATTTCATATTGTTTTTCAGAAAATTTACCTCATCGAAATAAAAAGCAGCTTTTGTTTAAGTGTTTTACTATCATGAATAGAAAGTATTTGAATTTTAAGATCTGCATCATTTGCACAGCTTAAACGGGTATTGATGATAAACAAAATGGCTTAAGTATAAGAAAATATAAAACTGCAACGTATGAAAATGTAACGAATAAGAAGTAAACTAAAAGTAATTATTGATTATGGTAAGCTGAACAATTAGATCTGACTTGTGCTAAGGTGGATGTGCTAATAGAGAGGGTAATTGTAAAAGGAAAACGATGAGGATAGAGATGCGAGTATATTGACATGCATTCCCAAACAGGATTCCACCTCGTCCCTCGCGATTTTGCAAGCTATCGATTTTAGCATAATTTCTGGAGCTCTACGTTAGCAAATATTTCCCCTCAAAATTTTCATCCGCAATCACGGGAAGGTAATTTGCTTATTACGAGCACGAAATCCGTTAAAAAAAATACCAGTAGGTGAGAGCGCATCGCTAAGGACGAAAAAATATGAAAATGGTTTGGAATGCAGGGGAAAATGGGAGGGATGGAATGTGCTGGCCAAAAAGCGAAAAAGAAGAAAAAACCAAAGCAATTTCCAATGGTGAAACAATATTAAGGGTATTATTAAAGTATTCCACCGACAAAGGTAGGTTTACATGGGACTTTTTGCAGATTTCCGAGGCCTGTATCCCAATCTATACTTACCTCTTAAGTTCACCACGAGGCCCAGCCCCTTTCATTTTATGTACAAATATGACTATTTTCCTTCCCTCCCTTGTTTATTACTATGCATAAAACCTGCGGCCCTCGACCTGCTATGTACTCGCTTCATTCATACCTCTGTCTCCTTCGTGTATCGTCTAGAAGCTTCCTTTGTTATACATCACTTTGTTCCACTTCTTCGTCGTCCAGTTAACCTTATCAATTGGCGATTAAACTGTAATATCTAAGGTATAGCAGAAAGTAAGAAAAATTTAGTTAACTATTTTCAAGCGTTGTGCACTTTGCTCAGGAATCTTATGTGAATATCCAAGTTATGCAGTGGTCATGATCTTCGATAAGACCAAGTACTTGATAGAAAAGGATGGCAAGAGTTTCTTACGATAGTTTGACATGCACATTACATTATTAGAGAAGTAATAAAAAACATTTAATTCCATCTACTTTCATTTTTTGCGCTTAACACAGTGATTTGCAGAAGGGATTTAGTATTGTAGGTTCGAAGACTTTCGCGGCGTTGGTTAGATGATCTTTCCATTTTGCTCATGTGGTAAATATTACATTGGCGAGACCTGCAGATCAATGAAAGTCCGATTGCAGGAACATCGGAGGGCTACGAAAAACAAGCAGCACCAACTCTCAGCCATATCTGAGCATGCTTGGAGTGAACCTGGGCATAACATCCTCTTTGAAGACGCCAGGATAATAGCTAAAGAGAATAAATACTTCCCTCGCTTGATCAGAGAAGCTATTGAGATAGCGAAAACGCCCTCAAATTTCAACAGAGATCAAGGCTACAGCTTGCATACTGCATGGAAGAGGATTCTCCGACCACCAACAATGAGAGATGGACAACCGGCCAATGAGAGAGCAGCAGCGGATCAGCAGCCGCCGCCGCCTATATAAGGCGAAAAATTTTATGCCTATAAAAGGCGGAAAATTTTTCCAAAATTTTACCTTTGACCTGAAGACGCCGACTGTAACGCCGGCGAAACTGTTGTCTTTAAAATACAACAAACGCGGTGAAGAAACCCGAATAGAATGGAAAGATCATCGGGATTTAGTATTACCTGCAAAGTCATTTTATTTTTAAATAGTCACAAAAAGAGACAGTCATAGGGTTTTAAATCCTTTACTCATGCAACAATGAACATAAACGATAGAAAATGGATGAAAACCTTAAATAAAGGCAGAGAGAAAATATAAAATTTATTTTAAAAATGTAACACAATTGATAAAATGTTTAATTTATATTTCGAGCAATGGTTCTGGAACACGGCTATAAATCAAATATCAATGGCGTGGAGTCAAATCCACCAGTACCTTTCACTGAGCCTCTTTTCAAAACTGTTTCTGCTTTGATAATTCAGCATTTCCTTTTCCTGTAAATTATCAGTAGCATAAGAGCAGTCTCTAGAACACTGGGGGAAGAGATGAAAAGGAGCCTTAAATAAGTGTGAGGAAGCGAATAAATGCCGAAGGAGAACAAAATGGAGGCGAGCAGACGACTTGCACAAAATCATGGACTTTTTTGGTGATTGCAGGGCGGTTACATTAACATTTGAATATTACCACGCATTTCATAAAA